>NW_028270170.1:34415125-34573459 GCF_037043375.1 Chiloscyllium plagiosum | reverse complement strand
AGAGAGAGACGGGCGGCGAGAGAGAGAGAGAGACGGGCGGCGAGAGAGAGAGAGACGGGCGGCGAGAGAGAGAGAGAGACGGGCGGCGAGAGAGAGAGAGAGACGGGCGGCGAGAGAGAGAGAGAGACGGGCGGCGAGAGAGAGAGAGAGACGGGCGGCGAGAGAGAGAGAGAGACGGGCGGCGAGAGAGAGACGGGCGGCGAGAGAGAGAGAGAGACGGGCGGCGAGAGAGAGAGAGAGACGGGCGGCGAGAGAGAGAGAGAGAGACGGGCGGCGAGAGAGAGACGGGCGGCGAGAGAGAGACGGGCGCGAGAGAGAGACGGGCGGCGAGAGAGAGACGGGCGGCGAGAGAGAGACGGGCGGCGAGAGAGAGAGAGACGGGCGGCGAGAGAGAGAGAGAGACGGGCGGCGAGAGAGAGAGAGAGACGGGCGGCGAGAGAGAGAGAGAGACGGGCGGCGAGAGAGAGAGAGAGACGGGCGGCGAGAGAGAGAGAGAGACGGGCGGCGAGAGAGAGAGAGACGGGCGGCGAGAGAGAGAGAGAGACGGGCGGCGAGAGAGAGAGAGAGACGGGCGGCGAGAGAGAGAGAGAGAGACGGGCGGCGAGAGAGAGAGAGAGACGGGCGGCGAGAGAGAGAGAGAGACGGGCGGCGAGAGAGAGAGAGAGACGGGCGGCGAGAGAGAGCGAGAGACGGGCGGCGAGAGAGAGCGAGAGACGGGCGGCGAGAGAGAGAGAGAGACGGGCGGCGAGAGAGAGAGAGAGACGGGCGGCGAGAGAGAGTGAGAGACGGGCGGCGAGAGAGAGAGAGACGGGCAGCGAGAGAGAGAGAGACGGGCGGCGAGAGAGAGAGAGAGACGGGCGGCGAGAGAGAGAGAGAGACGGGCGGCGAGAGAGAGACGGGCGGCGAGAGAGAGAGAGAGACGGGCGGCGAGAGAGAGAGAGACGGGCGGCGAGAGAGAGAGAGAGACGGGCGGCGAGAGAGAGAGAGAGACGGGCGGCGAGAGAGAGAGAGAGACGGGCGGCGAGAGAGAGAGAGAGACGGGCGGCGAGAGAGAGAGAGAGACGGGCGGCGAGAGAGAGAGAGAGAGACGGGCGGCGAGAGAGAGAGAGACGGGCGGCGAGAGAGAGAGAGACGGGCGGCGAGAGAGAGAGAGAGAGACGGGCGGCGAGAGAGAGAGAGAGACGGGCGGCGAGAGAGAGAGAGACGGGCGGCGAGAGAGAGAGAGAGACGGGCGGCGAGAGAGAGAGAGACGGGCGGCGAGAGACAGAGAGACGGGCGGCGAGAGAGAGAGACGGGCGGCGAGAGAGAGAGAGAGACGGGCGGCGAGAGAGAGAGAGAGAGACGGGCGGCGAGAGAGAGAGAGAGACGGGCGGCGAGAGAGAGAGAGAGACGGGCGGCGAGAGAGAGAGAGAGACGGGCGGCGAGAGAGAGAGAGAGACGGGCGGCGAGAGAGAGAGAGAGACGGGCGGCGAGAGAGAGAGAGAGACGGGCGGCGAGAGAGAGAGAGAGACGGGCGGCGAGAGAGAGAGAGAGAGACGGGCGGCGAGAGAGAGAGAGAGACGGGCGGCGAGAGAGAGAGAGAGACGGGCGGCGAGAGAGAGAGAGAGACGGGCGGCGAGAGAGAGAGAGAGACGGGCGGCGAGAGAGAGAGAGAGACGGGCGGCGAGAGAGAGAGAGACGGGCGGCGAGAGAGAGAGAGAGACGGGCGGCGAGAGAGAGAGAGACGGGCGGCGAGAGAGAGAGAGACGGGCGGCGAGAGAGAGAGAGACGGGCGGCGAGAGAGAGAGACGGGCGGCGAGAGAGAGAGAGAGACGGGCGGCGAGAGAGAGAGAGACGGGCGGCGAGAGAGAGAGAGACGGGCGGCGAGAGAGAGAGAGACGGGCGGCGAGAGAGAGAGAGACGGGCGGCGAGAGAGAGAGAGACGGGCGGCGAGAGAGAGAGAGACGGGCGGCGAGAGAGAGAGAGACGGGCGGCGAGAGAGAGAGAGAGACGGGCGGCGAGAGAGAGAGAGACGGGCGGCGAGAGAGAGAGACGGGCGGAGAGAGAGAGACGGGGCAGAGAGAGAGAGAGACGGGGCGGAGAGAGAGAGACGGGCGGAGAGAGAGAGACGGGCGGAGAGAGAGACGGGCGGAGAGAGAGACGGGCGGAGAGAGAGACGGGCGGAGAGAGAGACGGGCGGAGAGAGAGACGGGCGGAGAGAGAGACGGGCGGAGAGAGAGAGACAGGCGGAGAGAGAGAGACGGGCGGAGAGAGAGAGACAGGCGGAGAGAGAGAGACAGGCGGAGAGAGAGAGACAGGCGGAGAGAGAGAGACAGGCGGAGAGAGAGAGACAGGCGGAGAGAGAGAGACAGGCAGAGAGAGGTGGAGAGAGAGAGAGAGAGACAGGCAGAGACAGGTGGAGAGAGAGGGGGAGAGGCAGAGAGAGACAAGAGACAGGCAGAGAGGTGGAGAAAGACCAAGAACGAGACGCGGAGAGAGAGAGAAAATTGTGGGGAGATCGAGAGAGAGACAGAGTGCGAGGAGGAGAGACCGGCCCAGGGATAGATAGGAGGACAGGAAGAGCAAAAGGTGAGAGGGGGACAAGGGAGACAGGAAAATAGTCTGATATGGAGGGAGGGAAGGTGGCAGGGAGGGCGACAAACAAGGAGGGAGTCAGGGGTGGGTGTCAAAGAACTGAGTGGGAGGGAGGTAAAAGGAATGATTGAGGGGGAGAGAGGGAGGATGGGTTGAGAAAGGAGGGTGAGAGGGTACATGTCTAAAGTAGAACAGAGACACTCTGGATGGGAAGATTTCTGCAAGCAGATATAGATGTGCACGAGGAGGTGGTGAGGAACTTGGTTACAGAGTGGAGGATAACAACATGTTGAATCTGGGTTTTACCGAACTGAGAACTGCCTAGCCTTAACTATTTCTTTTTCCATTCCTTGGGCTGGAAGATCCAATAGAGAATGCATTGTATTTTTTCATTCAGTCCCTTGTGGAATGAACTTGCATTAATGTGAAACAAAAACAGAACTTTCTGGAAATACTCAGCTTGTCTCGTTGCAGATGTGAAGAGAAAGCAGAGTGAACGTTTGGGGCCTTGCGATTCTCCTTCAGAACAGTTTCTGTTTTTGTTTCTGCTTTCCAGCATCTGGAGTTCTTTGGGGTGTCTGTGTTAATGTGGTATTGGATTGGAACGTCCTTTAGGGGGCAGTTGATGTGGGAATATCATTCTCCTTCTTAAATTTTGGATAGACAATAGCATATTACTGGGGAGAAGAAGAGGGGCCTCTACATCTCAACAGATTATGTCTGCCATAAGTTTAGCTTTACTCAAAGTCTAAACGTGGATTTGCCAAAACTGATTTTGGGAATAATTATGGTGAAACTTCATTCCAACCCACTGATACTAGATTTCAGTAGTCTGAATGATGATACAGCTATAATTCAAACTCATTGCTTCACACAAACTATTTGCATCACATATTATATGGGGAAAACCAAACCTTTTCATGCACAGTTGCAGATGAACACTAATTCTGGTACATTATACACACTGCATCCCCACCTCCCTAGGAAATCAGAATTAATTAGACCAATTAATTAGATCAGAGTGAATCAAGTGGGACAAGCAAACACTACAAGCAACACTGGAAAGGAATCTGAATGATCATTTATAAAGAGGTGTTTTACTCAAATCAGCAGGAGTGTACAGCATGCAATGCAGGAGCTTTATTCATCGGATGCATTACGCAAGAGAACAAAACAGATTTATACTTTACCTGAGTATATTTGCTAATATACAACAGAACATAGGCTCTGTTCAAAGAATAAATAAAATGAGTCCCAAAGTAGGACAGATTGTGAAATTGCCAAGTACGACTGACATATTAATCACGAATGTTTTATTTGTAATTCAGTGCACCCACACCTACATGCATACAAGCCAATGTTAACGCGTAGGGTCTCATTGCTCAAGTAGTTTTTGGATGTCCTGGTTAAAAACAAACTAATTAAAGTTAAAATAGACACTTACCTGATTCTTACCATACAACTACACCACAAGGCTACATTTTAGTCACGTCAAAACACTTACCAGTACGGGTACATTTGTTGCAATTTTCTTTCACGATTACAAAAAGATAAAAAAAGCATAATCATTAATCTCTGGGTCTGTGGCTGAGTGTCTTCCCCATTTGTATGAAATAGGACAGGACAAGAGCATTGCTATCATTGATATTCTGAATCTCTTTTTGAGAAAAGGGATAGCAGAAGAAATCATTTTTTAAATTGCAAATATGGCTGGGTCATTCTCTACAACTAAATCACCACTTCAACAAAAATCTCCTGCTGGGATATTTATGATGCAAGAACAAAATCATTGCAGTTATTTCAATGGCACTTAAAATTAAATTTTCACAAATTGCTTCTCATTCAAAGATTTTGTGTCAAGACATTTATTTTAAAGATGATGGACAATAATTTGATGGGCTGATAGAATGACACAGCTGCACTGAGAATTTCTGGGCTTGCTCGATTAAAAAGATAATTATAAGAAAACAATATCACATTGATACAATAAGTTAAAAATAAATGTGGTTCTGTCCAAAAAAATCTGGCTTGTTAATAACTGATTATACTTTCGCTGCATCATTACAGATACTAGCTTTTAATTCCAGATGTTTATTAATTCAATTGAAAGTCAACCCAATACCACAACAGAACTTTAACCAAGTCCACAGACCATACACCTGGACCCCTGGATTACAAGTTCAATTGGTATCAGGATACCAATACTTCCCTCCTTGCCTCTGGAGATAACAAAAACTTTCAATTTAGAGATTACGTACACTTTTCAAACTGGACAAAAGTTTCAAAGCAGATCAGAGAGTCAGTCCCAAATTTGGCTACCTCTCTTTATTAACTGGCATCATTTAAGGCAAGGCATCAATTGGCAATGGTAACACCCCTTCACGTGCCTAACGCAGCCCAAGTTTGCAAAACCCAATCCCCAAATTATCCCGACTGAAAAATGTCTGCTTGTGAATATCAGGACTGACTTCGGTTCAGATTTCTGGATTTGTGCAATCACTCAGTTAATGTTCAGAGATGGCACTTAGATATGAAACATGGCTTTTTGAGCAAATTATCCAAAAGCTGTCAGAACCCACAAGCTACAACTAAGCACGATTTACCATTATCAGCAGGACAGAAAAAGTCGGACAATGTTCATTCATAAGTGCATCTCATTTCATCAACTCCAAACTTCTGACTTTGAATTATGTGAAGAGGAGATATGGGATTCTTAAACAAGGTTAAGTTAGGTGGCCAGCCAGCAAAGGCGTTAGAACAGTAGCAGATTTTCTTCATGCACTGATATTTATAATGCATGCTGGAAAATGAATGGTGCAATATGTGCTCGTGTGTAGAAGATAAAGTTTCAGTAACTAGAAGAGATCTGAATGTGACCAGGGAGCACAAATCCACTTGTGATAGATACAATTTCAGATCTGAGAAAAGAAATACATAAGGCAATGCTTGTACTATTTAGGATATGTAGAAAGCAAAGGTGATTTACATGGACAGATAGAAAGCAATAAAAAATAATATAGTTTTCAATATCACTCAAAAAAGTTGTGCATGCACCAGAAAAAATGGAGAATAATTTGGAAAGGCTGCATCCAGTAACCGTCATTCGATCATACAAAAAGTTCCTTTCTCATTATTTCAACAGAAACGGCTTCACTTCAAACTCAGAAAGGCGGCCTGAAGAGCTGTGTGCATTTTCCCATCGAGGGGAAAGACACTGTCATGTGGAATCAGTGGTGGTTTGGGATGCTGCTTTCAAAAAGTGAATGAATGCAAGTAGGCAACTATTTCATACACAATTCTCAAAACAAACTGCTAATCAAAAGACTTTCAATTCCAAATGGTCTGAATTCAAAATCAGTCTCTAGTACTAATACACTCACTTCTCAGAGTAGTGCACTCATTCTCCAAGTGTCCTAAAATTATTAGGATAAAATCTGTATTTGCAAAATCATGAATTGTGAATTTGCCTAACTGCATCAAAAAATAACAATAAAAATCAATATCCACGAGTAAAAATTGCATATTCACAATTTTTAACAAGCTCCATACTTGCAAATTTCATCATTTGCAGGGATTCTCAGGAACGGAGCCTTTGCAGATACAGAAGAATAACCGTATTTTCAAAATTTCATTTCTAATAGATACCTTACACAATTTATTTTCCATTGATTCTGGAAGGTCAACAGCAACGTCCATTTTTTAACGAATTAAATGAATTGGAATACTTGCACTCAAGAATCACTGGGAAATAAAAATGCCCATAAAAAAAGCTATACTAACCTACAAGATAAAAAGTGTCCCATAAATACTCCTGATTTATTCTATGTAGTTGAATCAAGATTAAACAGGTTGTGCAACCTGTTACGAAAATCTTTAACATTCAATGGCAAACAAATTGCTAAAACCCCTACTGTCAATATCTTGGGGTTAATACTGAACAGAAATTGAATTGGACCAACATATAAATACTGTAGCTACAAAAGCAGGTCAGAGACTAGGAATTCTGAGATGAGTAACTCATGTCCGAGCCTCGCAAATCCTGTCTACCATCTGTAAGGCATAGGTCAGATACGCAATGGAACACTTTCCAACTTGCTGGGCCAGTGCAACTCCAATAACACTCAAGGAGCTCAACAACATTCAGGACAAAGCAGTCTGCTTGAGTGACACTGCATCTACTGAGAATGTGTATAGGGTATAAGCAGATTGGGAAAGGGTTTTGTGAAACAAGAGATTCAGCTCAGCATGACTCAGATCAAATAAGAACATACAGTTAACAATGGGGTGCTGGAGGCACAGGTAATGGGTTTACAAAGTGGAAAAGCATTCATTATGTAGAGCCATTTAACAATATTGGAAGCATTCAGTATGCAAGGGGAAAGTATCCATTTTATGAATCCAGTTGACAAAGTTAAGAACATTCATTGTATAACAGTAAAGGGCTTGGTCTCTGCTATTGACACTCGTTGATTGCAACAGTCACCCAATTACTACGCATGTTGCCTTATCTGGATGCTCCTCCCTGTAAAATGACTACTCAGTTCATTAAGAAACTGCTGCTCCAGAGAAGACCGTGAACTCATGTCACTGAGCACATGGGCGATTGTTCTCACTCCCTCCAGGGTCCAGAATAAAGATGAAGGAGTAAAACTATACCATGTCTGAGGGTTTTGCTTCGACTTAAGGGGGAAACGGGACAACAATATCACCTTCAACAATTCACACACTCGATTATTGAAACACAGTAGTAACAGTGTCCACCTAAAAGATGCACTGCAATGACCAAAAACACTCCTTAAAAAAGCAATTTCCAAACCTGCGATTTCAACACCTTGAAGGATAAAGGCAGCAAATATATGGGAACACCACCTTCTGCAAGTTCAATTCCAAGCTGTACACAATTTGAGTTTGCACTCTCTCTCTGGTCTTTCACTGATCTCAAAATATGGGGTTGGCCACTGAGGACTGAGAAAAGGAGTAATGCCTTCACTTAAATGGTTATGGACCTTGATAATTCTTTGACTCAGGGGGATGTTTGTGGATGCTCAGTCACTATATTTCTGTAAAGAACAAGATCAGAAGATATTGACGCTGAGTGAAAGAAAGGGTATGAGGATGGTACCAAAAGTAAAGCTAAGGTGGGAGATCAGCCATGGTTGCTGTGAATGAAGTAGCCCAAGAGTAAATCCTGCTTCGTGCTTATAGAGCCTTATGATCTACAAACTTGATACCCTATTTTACCACGTTATAAGCAGTTACTACATCTCAAAAACAATCATAGGCTATGAAGCACTTTCAGATTTCCTGAAGTTGTTCTTTCCTTTACTTTTCATTATTAAGTTTCCATTATTATATAAAAGTTCTTTACTTAAATCCGCAAAGTTTTAAGTAGGATGGACCACTACACTCATTTTGGGTTGGGAATGCTATGCAAGCCGAATTTGGTAAAGAATTTGCAGATGGAAAAATCCTGCATGTTCTATAAGTGTTACAATTGTCAAGAACTCTATCAATGCTTTCTTTTCCCTGAAACAGTTATTGAGATGGTATTCAACAGCCTCATCTTATTTGCTAAAAGATTCAGGTCCAGCAGCAGTTAGGGTAAGATCAGTATAGAATGGAGTTGTACAACATGAAAACAGACCCTTCGGTCCAACTTGCCCATGGCGACCAGCTATCCTACAATAATTAAGTCCCATTTTCCAGCATTTGGTCCATATCCCTCCACACCCATCTTGTACATGTACCCATCTTAATGCCTTTTAAATGTTGCAATTGTACCAGCCTCCACCACGCTCTGCATGAAAAAGTAGCCCCTTAGGTCCCTTTTAAATATTTCCTGTCAACTTAAACCTATTGCCTCTAGTTTTGGATTCTCTTACCCTGCGAAAAAAGCTTAGCTATTCACCCTAGCCCCTCATGATTTTATAATCCTCTATATCGTAACCCCTCAGCCTCTGACGTTCGAAAGAAAACAGTCGCAGCCTATTCAGCCTCTATCGATAGATCAAACCCTCCAAACTTGGCAACATCATTGTAAATCTTTTCTGAACGCTTTCAAGTTTAACAACATCTTTTCTATAGCAGGGATACCAGAAATGAACATAGTATTCCAATGTGGCCTAACCGATGTTCTGTAAAGCCACAATATGACATCCCAACTCCTATACTCAATGCACTAACCAATAAAGGCAAGTGTACCAAATGGCTTCTTCACAACCCTGTCTACCTATGACTCCCCTTCAAGGAATGATGAACCTGCACCCCAAGGTCTCTTTGCTCAGCAACATTCCCCAGGACCTTACCATTAAGTATACAAGTCCTGCCCTGATTTGCCTTACCAAAATACAACACCTCACCTTTATCTAAATTAAACTTCATCTGCCACTTCTCAGTTCATTCGCCCATCTGATCAAGGTTTCGTTGTACTCTGAGATAATCGCCTTCTGTGAACACTACACCAACTTTAGTATCATCTGCAAACTTAATGACCATTCCTCCTATATTCACATCCAAATCATATCTAAAAGTGACAAAAAGCAGTGCACCCAGCACCAATTCTTCTGGCACACCACTGGTCACAAGCCTCCAGTCCGAAAAACAATCTGCTACCATCACCCCCTCTCTCTCCTATCTTCAAGCTAATTTTGTATCCAAACAGCTAGCGCTCCCTCGATTCCACGTGATCTAACCTTGCTAACCAGTCTATCATGTGGAACCTCGTTGAATGCCTTGAAGTTTATACAGACAATGTTCCCCACTCTGCCTTCATCAATCCTCTTCATCACTTCTTTAAAAAAACTCAATCAAGTTAGCAAGACACATTTTCCCATGCCCAAAGCCATGTTGACTATCCCCAATCAGTCCTTACCATTTCAAATACATGTAGATCCCGTCCCTCAGAATCCCCTCCAACAATTAAGCACCAGATGTCAGGCTCACTGGTCTCTAGGTCCCTGACTTTTCCTTATCACCTTTCTAAAATAATGGCACCATATTATATAGCCTCAAGTCTTCTGGCACCTCAAGTGTAGTTTTCGATGATACAAATATCTCAGCAAGGGGCCCAGCAATCATTTCCCAAGCTTCCCACAAGTTGTGAGATATATCCAATCAGGTCCCAAGGATTTATTCACCTTAAACATGTTTTAAGACATCCAGCAGCACCTCCTCTGTCAAATGGACATTCTTCACAGTCACTATTTAATTCTCCAAGTTCTCCAGCTTCCATATCCTTCTCCACAGTAAATACTGATGTCAAATACTCATTTAGTATCTCACCCATCTCCTGCAGTTCCACACATAATAACCTTGCTGATCTTTAAGGGAGCCTATTCTCGCCCCAGTTATTCTATTGCCCTTAATGTACTTTAAAATCTCTTTGGAATCTCTTTAACCATATTTACTACAGCTATCTTGATGTCCCCTTTTTGCCCTCCTGATTTCCGAGTGTTCTCTTACTGCCCTTAAATTCCAAGCGATTCACTCGATCCCATTTGACATATGCTTCCTCCTTTTTCTTGACCAGAGCTCCAATTTCTCTAGTCATCCAGCATTACCTATATCTACCTTCCTTATCCTTTACACAAATAGGAACATACTGCCACTGAACTTTCGTTATGTCATTTTCTGAAGACTTCCCACTTTCCAACTGTCTCTTTACCTGCAAACTGCCTCTTCAAATCAGCTTTTCAAAGTTTTGGCCTTTTACCATCAAAATTGGCCTTACTCCAATTTAGAACTTTAACTCTTAAATCCAGTCTACCCTTCTCCATCACTACATTAAAACAATGATCACTGGCCCCTGTGAGATATTGTATTATAAGTCTCTTCACTAACCCACTCACCAGTGCTTTATATTTACTCATTCATAACTCCTTTACTCACCCATGCACAAGCTAACACCGCGCTTCCATTTCATTCCCTACCACACTACGGTTTCATTCATTCATAAACCCGCAGTTTAGTATATTTTACTATTATAGGACAGACCAAATTAAAACAACCCATTACTACTTTTTCACACCTTCAATCCTAATCAGCCTTTGCTACAAGTGTTCAGGCCTATTTTGACATCAATAGCTACCTTCCTGAAGAAGGACTTATGCCCGAAACGTCGATTCTCCTGTTCCCTGGATGCTGCCTGACCTGCTGCGCTGTTCCAGCAACACATTTTCACCTCTGAATAGGTGTCAGTATCATTAACAATACCATCCCCCATCAAATCTCCACAAAACATTATATTATTAATCAGCCTTTACCAACAGTATCTCAGACCTGAATAGATTACAGAACACCAAATAGTTCCCCAATTAGTATGTACCTTTCAATTGGGTCATTATCCTATTAAGAAACTGTCAAAATAGTGCTTATGTGAAATTGCATGAATGAATGAAACTCACATCAGCAAATCATAAACAAACCTCACTACCTAGCTGCAGTAGTCAGGTTAATATCCTTTATTCTTTTATTAAGAACAGGTAAAATCTCTAACTTATTTAGAGGATATAGACCTAGTACTTTTACTAACATTCACTAACTTAAAAGACAAAAAGATGAACACCTCTTAATTATGCAGGCAGACTGGACAGACACTCAAGCACATCCAAAGTAACAGACATCATTTAACAGATGCTTAACCCATTCCCTGTCTCAAACCTTTGTGAACTATAGATAAAACAACGGAACACCATTGTGATGGAATTTTAATATATGTAAGATTTAATATATATAATGAGGCTACTCTAAGAACTTTATTTCAGGATTCTATCGCCACCTCAAACTTGCGTTACTTCACTCCAAAGTGCTCCCCCATTGACACCTCAGTCACTCATGCTACCTTATTTCCCAAGAGAAGGTCAAGTTTTGCTCCTTCTCTAGTAGGTTCATCCACACACCGAAGAAGAATTTTTTTTGTACACTGAATAAGAATTTTTTAAATTCTTCTCCATCCAAGCCCTTAACAATATGGCAGTTTCAGTCTATGTTCGGAAAGTTAAAACACCCCTTTACAACCCTATGATTCTTACAGATATCGGAGATCCCCTTATATATTTGCTTCTCAATTTCCTGCTGACTACTGGAAAGCCTACAATACAATCCCAATAAGGTGATCATCCCTTTCTTATTTCTCAGTTCCACCCAAATAGCTTCACTGACACAATCTCGGGAATATCCTCCCTATGTACATGCATAGTGTCATCCCTCACCAAAAATGCCAGTACCCTTTCTCTCATCTCCCTTTCTATCCTTTCTTCAGCATCTACAGAGGAACCTCGATTATCCGAATATCAATCATCCAAATATCGTGTTATCCGTAGGAGATCTTGAGATCCTGATAGAAACGTTACATCAAAGAGTGGTTTCAAACTTGATCAAGTCTTTTATTTACAATGATTAAAAATTATATCGGCTCACTGAAATGCTGCTGAGAACAGTCCAGGACATCCCAGGCACCGCCTCTAAATGACTGACCTCCCGCCCTCCCTCTCTCCCTTCACACTTTCCCTGGGCAGGGCAATGGTGGAACTTGTCAAAACGTTATGTCTCTGTGCGCGCGATTTGGAGACTCACCCCACAAAACCAGCAGCAGTCTTTCTGTTGGTGTCCACTCCGGCTGTCCCGGAGGGGTGGGTTCTGACGGGGGCAGGGGCACACAGGGGATGGGGCGGTGAAGCCCAAGGGCAGTGTTGGGGTGTTGGATGAGGTGGGGGCTCACGCACGGTGTGCTGCTGTCTCCTGAACAGGGAGCAGAAAACTCTGAGCCCCAGAGGAGACGCATTGAATCGATTAACCGAACGAAATAGTGCTTGCCCATCTCGTTCAGATAATCAAGGTTCCTCTGTATACCCTAAAACAATAGGTTGGCAGTCCTGCCTTTCCATGAGCCATCCTTCTGTATAACTAGGATGAAAGCGAGGACTGCAGATGCTGGAGATCAGAGCTTAAAAATGTGTTGCTGGAAAAGCGCAGCAGGTCAGGCAGCATCAAAGGAATAGGAGAATCGACGTTTTGGGCATAAGCCCTTCTTCAGGAAGTATAACTATGATAGCCCAGTCTCACTTTCCCAACCATGCCCTGAATTCATCTGCCTTACCTGTCAGGCTTCTGGCACTGAAATAAACAGTTTCATTTATAAGTCTTACCTCATTCTCTGCCTTGACTATTTGACTTGCTCCTCTTCTCAACTGTATCAGCCACAGACCTCTCTCTTTTCTCACTATCTCTTTGGGGTTTCTGCCCCGCCCACTAGTAGCACTTGGCAATCTCCCCAAGATCCAGCTCTCCTTCCAATTTAGGTGCAAACAGTCCTTCTTATACAGGTCACCTCTACCCCAGAGAGATTCCAATGATCCAAAAGTGCGAATTCCTGTCCCCCTGCACCAGCCTCTCAGCCATGCATTCATCTGCTCTATCCTCCTATTCCTACTCTCACCAGCATGTCTCACCGGAAGTAATTTAGATATTACTACCCTCAAGGACTTACTTTTTTACCTCTTGCCTAGTTCCCCATATTCTCCCTTTGGAACTTCATGCCCTTCTCTTCCTACGTCAATGGTACCAACGCGTACAACAACCTCCTGCTGGTTCCACTCCCTTTTGAGAATATTCTGCACATTCCCAGAGACATCCTTTACCCTGGCATCAGTAAGTCAACACACCATTCCAACGTCTTGCTGTCAGCCACAGAAACATCGAAACGTGCGTCTGATTAGATAATCCCCCATCACAATCAATATAATTACAGTATAATCCAAAGTAGATGTGATGCACTGATTCTGCTACATGGAGTTGTAAGATCTTTCATCTCCACTAAATTAAAATTTTAAGGTATCCTGATTAGACAGCCTCTTTTAATTCTTTATTAACTAGTGTCAACAGTTGAATATTTTGTGAAAGAGGCCAGACTAAAGCACAAGTTCTTGGGGATTGGTGAGGCACATTAAACCATCAAGGAAGATTTGAATCCATTTCTGTTCACTGGAAAGAAAGTCTGATGTGGAAATATTTATACATTAAATTAATTTATTCTGTTGTCTAGTATTAAAACTTGTTACTTAATGAATATAAAAACATTCTTTCAAACAAAAAAACTTAAACAATTTCAAGTCTGTTCCTTATGAATAAAGTTTTTTACAAACTCAAAATTTCAGAAAGACTTCCATGCGAGCAGCGATAGTAGTACAGAATCTCATTATTATAACGTCAAGTCATCCTCCGAGATTGGATTTATCAAATATTGAGGCTTTACCGTGGCTGAGCATCCATGTTTGATGTGAGATTGTTGACTGACATTAGGAGATGCCTGAAACGGAGAAGTATTGGCATCCCTTATTTCAATAAGCACAAGTTAAGTTAATCCTGAGTTATTCTGTCTGAGCAGAAAAAATAAACCATCAGCTGCTATATCATACATGGCTGATGAACACCCAAAGTGTTCCTTGAATCCACCATTAGTTAGCTATGACGTTTGGTTCATGAGCTGGTGATGACGACAAGAGTTCTGAAAAGATTCCATTATAAACAATTCATGCTTCATTTAGACAAACCTGAAAATGGCCTGCATTCACTCCTCCATCAGACTTGGAAAATGTAGGAAGTGAATTCTAATGCCTTTTTGGTGTGAATGCAGTACATCAAATTATAAGAAATAGTAACCACTTAGAAGAATGAATTCAGAGTAAAAGGCTGTTTATTGCAATAATTTGAAAAAAAAACGCTAGGACAACGAATAATCAGCAACTTAGATTTACTAAACCCACGTACACCAACTCCAGGAATTTCTCTGAGAAATTGAACAGCACAAACTAATGATTAGACCAAATTAAATAGGAAAATATAGCCACAATATATTAATTGCCTTTACAAGTGTATCAACATAATATCATGTGCAGTTGGGAGTTTTGTTTAAATGATTGGAACTATCATTCAAATTGATCATATCAGTTCGCAACATGCATTTGATAGTTTGGAAAAGAGGCCGTAGGTTTAAGTCCTTTCTTTTAACAAATGTCAGGTTTTTTGAACCATCATTCATTACACAATATTCGAATATGTAACTACTGCATGTCAGAGAAAATGATTGTTTAATCTAACCCTGAAGAAACTGCTAGGGTTTCAGATTTTCCCAAATGTAACCTTTTGGCCAAATCCATCACATTACCAGAGAGAACAGAAGAGAAGAAAAATAGAATCAAGTATTAAAATTAAAAGCAGGTTTCTGCTTCCAGACAATATAACATAGATATTCACAATTTCCTAATTATACTGTAGAGGGAAATAAATTCTAAAAAAATGCATGCTTTTATTGTATTTAAGCATGTTCACAAAAACATTTTCTTAAAAAATGTGACATTAGACAATTTTTCTGAACTTACCCTGGAGAGACTTCCCCAGTCCTTGGCCAAGCTTCCATCCATGCTTCTGAAGTAAACGGTGTCCAATGTTGTCCTGATAGACAGAACAGAGAATAGACCAAAAATACTCCAATAATACATACTTCCTTTGAGTCAATATTTCTATATTTTGTGTACAATGGATAAACATGCAAGAAGTTGCTAATGGGAATGGGGTAGATGGACATCCTAAGGAAACACAATGTCATAAATTGCTCACACAATTTGGGATTATTTTCTGATGGTGTGCTGTGCATCTTCAGTGCATAACACTTAAATAATGAAAGCAAGGTAAAAAAAAAGAAACAAAGAACTGAAATCAGTATAACTGATAAAACCAAGCTCTTTTTAAAACCATATCCGTCACCTTGACAGCACCAATTTGCGACAACTAAACTTCTTCTTTTAATTTGGTTATGTTGCGTGTCAGGCTTTTTGTCTACAGATTATTGTAAGTGCAAAATCTGCCCCACCACTAGAAACCAAACACGATCATAGCAAAATCCAGGCTAGACTTGATTGGGTTTATAACCAGCATGCAGCCATTATTAACTAAAAATGAAACAGTGACGTTAGTAAATTTACAAAATGAGCACAAGCACAGATTGTGATGCACTTCATGTGTAAGATAACAAAAATACTGAAAATTAGAATGGAACAGGCCTAGCAACAGGTTTAATAGCAAGAACCATTAGTGCATGTAGGGGAAGGGGAAAAAGCAGCAAGCGTAATGTCTCATCTTCCTTAGAACAGAGAGTGGTTAACTAGCTACAGGCGTATGGTGTTCAATTTCAAGGACTGTGTTCCAATTTTCTAACAGTACCACTGGGTTTGAAGCAAATCTTAAACTATGTGGCAATCAAAATCAATTTTTGACTTTAGAAATGAAATATATTGCTTTGCTAATTCAAATGATCTTCCTGGAGAGAGCTTTTCAATATATTACGAATCAACATCCATTCTCATCATGAACCTTGGCTGAAACAGAAAAGATGCTTCTGAAACAATCTTTGCATAGTAACCATTCAAGAGTTCAAAAATGTACACTCTTCAAAGACCTTATCTGGCTCAAAATGCAGTGACTATTTGTCCTAATTCTAATTACTCACTATATGCTGTCCAATATCCATAGTGGGAGGGGGTCATTCTTCAATGTGAAAAATCCCTTACTGAGTTAACAATACATGAAATCCTCAGAGTTGCTATAATGTAGCAAACACTTAATTGGTATGGAATCAAGGGTTATAGGGAAAAGGCAGGAGAATAGATTTGAGAAACTTAATAGCCATGATCAATGGTGGAGCAGACACAATGGGCCAAATGGCCTAATTCTGTTCCTGTATCTTATGGTCTTATATCTTTTGTGATAAACTGAGGGTACAGGTTAATATCATGATATTCTATATTGGAACTGAGCTTCTGCACATATCAACAAATAAATTACCCACAATCTGCGGTACTAAACCATATGTTTACACAATAGCAAGTATGTGCCATTTTAGACAATTTCAGGTGGGAGTGTGGAGCAGTTCTATAACTAAATTAAGTGTTCCTTATGTTAAGGGACAGGATGTGAAAAAGAGAGAAATTTGTTGGTCCCAAGCATGAATACACATCAGTGATTCCCAGTTGGAAAAGAATGGGAATATCAGGTGAAGGCATAATTAAACTTCAATGAGGATAACCATGATAAATGAAATGTTTTAAAGTTAGCTTTATTTCTTTTAACAAAGGTTATGAAGTGTAATAAAGATGGAGCAAGTAAAATTCCGAAAAAGAGCTGAATCAAAAGAAACAATGGGGGAGAACAGAAGAATGACAGATTGAGCATGATGAAAGTTTGTAACCTATTAAAATTGGTTTTATAGCCCCCATTCAATATTTCTAATGGTTACTGCCAATATTAAGTAATTCCACCATCATAATGCATGATTTAATGCCAATGTGAAAGTTGGAAATTTCTTTTAAAATGCCCAGCTCACGAAGAGAGATTTTTCTGGTATCGGCTGCAATTTCAGGCAAATTCCATTTAAAATAACTGGATGAAGTAGCAACATATCTTAAAGAGGCCATTTTATTTTTATATTTATAATGTAATATTTTTTCACCTTTCTCAAGACTGCAAGGTCAAGGACACAGGCTGTAAATACGCTGCAGTTCAACAGATACAGGTACCTGCTGAACGTTAAACAACTAATGCTGATTAAAATATCTCTGAAAGGTCGTAAGAACCTAGCATCAGCACATCAAAGAACTTCATAAATATTGCTGTAATACCAAATTACAAATCCTCTTTCAAACAAAATTAGTAAAGGAGAAAAATACAGTTCACAAGTTATTTAATTGGCAGATACAGACCAAGTAAAATATCTTTATTTTGAAATTATCTTGAAGATGTGGAACATTTGCTACAAAGGTTTATTTTTGACACATACTATGTTTGGCCACAATATTAAGTACAAAGGTCAATAAATAAACCAACCTTGTTAAAAATCAGAGTCTCAAATGATCAGATATTGCCTGATCAAAAAACCCTATTGCTTTCAAATTTCTATTCACCGAAGGTGATTTTTTAAAAAAATCTTTTTTCTGGCAATCATTTCAGTTATGGAATTACACCAGGCTCCACAATTTTCTCATAACATTCCTGGAGTAAGAAACATACTCATGTGTTTACTACATCTCTCACTAACCCATACAATCTTAAAGGAGCCCAGCTGCAGCAGTAACCTCTTCAGTGGTTGCTATAGCAAACCAGTAATATTTTATTTAATCAGATCTTTTAATATTCAATTACTTGTACTGTGATAGTAATAATGCTACAATAAAACCAACTTTAAAAGAGATAATACTTACTCCAAATAGGAGATCAATGAATGAGAGGCAATAAAACCTACTGCCTTCTCCAAAGGGAGGATGTAATTTTGGTAAAATATCTGCCCTGACTAAGTTTATACCCAATAAAGTAATCTACACCAATTTGAAAAATTTAACACTCTGCTTTAACTTGAAAAATTCTATTGGAAAATTATAACTTTATTAAATCAGACAATTATATACTGGATAGGGAAGTAGTGCGTGAGTTTGATATTAGTGGTGGGTAAGTCGTTGGAGGTGATTTTGAAAGATAGGGTTTTGTCTGTATTTGGAGAGGCAGGGAAGATTAGCGAGTTTTGAGAGAATCTGTAGCTCAGGTTGAGGTTCAGGATTTAGGTTTGTTCCCTGAGCTGGAAGGTGCATTTTGTCACCATATTAGGTAACATCTTCAGTGAGCCTCCAAATGAAACACTGGTGGTGTAGCCCACTTTCTATTTATATGTTTGCGTTTCCTTGGGTTGGTGATGTCATTTCCTATGGTGATGTCATTTCCTGTTTTTTTTCTCTCACGGGGTGGTAAATGGGATCCAAGTCAATGCGTTTGTTGATAGAGTTCCAGTTGGAATGCCATGTTTTTAGGAATTCTCATGCGTGCCTCTGTTTGGCTTGTCCTAGGAGGAATGTGTTGTACCAGTCGAAGTGGTGTCCATCCCCATCTGTATGTAAAGATACTGGTGAGAGAGTGGGTCATATCGTTTTGTAGCTAGTTGATGTTCATGACTCCTGGTGGCTAGTTTTCTGCCTGTTTGTCCAATGTAGTGTTTGATAAGGGTGTTTTGTAAATGACAATAGTTTTGCTTGTTGTCTGTATAGGGTCTTTCAAGTTCATTAGCTGCTGTTTTAGCGTGTTGGTGGGTTTGTGGGCTACCACAATGTCAAGAGGTCTGAGTAGTCTGGCGGTCATTTCCGAGATTACTTTGATACAGGGGAGAGTGGCTAGGGTTTCTGGACGTGTTTTGCCTGCTTGTTTGGATTTGTCGCTCAGAAATTCACCTATACAGTGTATTCAAAAAGAAATGGTAACTAATGAACACAGTCTGCCGATTTCTTAGCACGCTTGCTTTCATTACTCAGACCACTGAGGATAGCAGTTGGGATGTCATGTTGAAGTTGCATAGGATGTTGATGAGGTCACATTTGGAGTACTGTGTACTGTTCTAGTTGCGCGGCTAGAGGAAAGAAATGCTTAAATTGAAGAGAGTTCAAAAAAGATTAATCAGAAAGCTGCCAGGGCTGGAAGGCTCGAGTTATAAGGAGAGGCTGGGATATTTTCTACTGGAAAAAAGGTGATTTATAGGTGACCTTAGGGAGGTTTATAAAATCATGAGGGGCATAAGGTGGATAGGGCGGGTGAGTTTAAAACTAGGGGGCATATTTTTAAGGTGAGGAGAAAAAGATTCAAAATGGATCTGAGAAGCAAATGTTTCCACACAGTGTGATTCATGTGTGGAATGAACTGCCAGAGGAAGTGGTAGATGCAGGTACAGTTACAACATTTTGAAAACATTTGGATAAAACATGAATAAGAAAGGTGTAGAGGGATATGGGCCAAACGCAGGCAAGTGGGACTAGTTTTGTGTGGGAAACTTTGTGAGCATGGATGAGTTGGACCAAAAGATCTGTTTTCGTGCTGTATAACTAACTCTACATCCTAATTACTTGACTTTTGATAGCCAATTTTGCTGTATTTGAATAGAAGGACAAATAATATCTAGAAGTTAAGATACATAAGTTCGATTTTCTCAAGCTTCTAAACATCAGTAACTTACATAATTCCAAACTTTAACAGAAGTTCAAATCCTTATTTTCACTCTTTATTCTATATGCATGTTATAATTCAAGTTTCAATTTTGAAGGATGTACAGATTTTGTGTTTAAAACAATGAAGCAAATTTAAAATCCAAACCTAGTGCTACAGCGATTAATCTGAAAAACAAAATTTGAATGCTCCTAAAAGCTATTTATTCCTGCCACTGTCATTATAATAAAAATTTGACTTCTTAATAACTCAGAGGTTTGTCAAAAGCTATTTAAATCATAGAGGAAAAAATGAAATCCGGTTAATTAGCTAATTTGAAGATAAGTATAAGCCATAAATCTCCTCTGTATTTGTAACCTTTAACTTTACGTGAATCAAATAAGAGGATCTATTCTCCCTCATCCTCACCTTTTTGGTGGGGAATGTTTGCTTGCCTTGCAACAAATGAAAACACTCAACTCTGACCTAATTAAATATTAAAAGCACATTATAAAGCTTTCAGGGAAGAAGGAAGTGAGACATTACCCTGACTGCAATATTAATAAATGCAATAAAAAACAAACAGACAGATGAAGCAATAGGCTATTTCAAAGCAGTGCAAGTGGAGTGAAAGCATTTCCATACGAACCTGGCTTTAAAAACTGGGCTGTCAAAAGAACAGTTAAATGTAACACAAAGTAAGAAACTGTCCAAACACTAATGGTCTGCTTCTGTTCAATTCACTGCTCGCAAGTAATGTCGACATTAGGTAATAGTGAAAGCACAATGTAAATCCACGATTCAAGACCAGCTAGCTGTAAGTCAGTGCAGTGTGCCATGATGACACAATGGAGAAAAAAGCTAAAACAAAATATATATTTTTTATATGTATATAAAAAAATATATAGATGTGTGAGGAAATATATAAGAAAGTGTGACAGAAAGGTGAGCACTACTTTGCCATTACATGCAAGAGCACTTTAGAACAGTTCCCAAAACAAACTTTATATTTAACTACAGATGACACACGATGATGGCTAGGAGGGCCAAATGGTAATGCTACACCATACAGCTACAAGACATGAAATATTTATAGTGCAAGGAACATGCGGCTACTGTTAAATATTAAATCAGCAGCCATATTGACATGACCTTTGTCTGTTTAGGAGTCCACAGATCTTGTATAAAATGAAAAAGCATAATCTAACTACCGTAAAAAATATGCTACTGCTGTACTAAACTAAACCAGTAAATAGAAAGTGACCTAATACATTCAAGCTAAATTGAATAGATGTTAAATGTTAATTATGGTTAAAGTGGAAATAAAAATCTACGTTTGCTACACATAAAATCAGTTATTAGAATCCACATGAAATATTTTTACAGATTTTAAAATGCTGTTTATAATATCCTACAAGGAATTTTCTAAAATAGATTTCTCCATCTTTTGTAATAATTCAATTAGTGCTTATGAAAGTTAGTAAGAAAGGAATCATTCTGAAAAGGTTGCTTAGAATATGCAAATTTAACGGCTGACTTTGGGAAAGAGCATTAAAACCTGACCTTCTCACATCAACCTTTAATTATTTTTCTGTTGACAGCTACAGATAAATATCAATATAGAAAAAGGGGAGCCTAATCACATGCATTAGAAAGAAGCTGCACTAATCTTATTTTACATAATAGTTATCCTTTATGTACATCAATTGTTGAGTAATTCCAATTAAAATAATCTTCATACTGAATTTCCTCAAAATCTGTGGACTCTCCAAGGCAGCCAACTGACTGAACACTGTAGCATAGCATTTAGCACATCTCAAGAGACAATGCTGCAGGACATGTGTGCATTTAGAATGCATTAAAGCTAACTGTTTAAAAAGAACTTTGTTTTTGATGGCATGGCTTTCTACCTTCACACAAATACCAATTTGTTCTCTACCACCACAAAATGAAACTTCATTATACTGCTTTTAAAAATAATAATTTTATAGCTGTAAAAGCCTAGTGTTTTGTTGCAATGCAGCAAAAATATCCAACTGAAAATGATGGACCTTAGTTTACAAGAATATTGTAAAAATGTTAGAGCCATTAATTAGTTATTTAACTGGTATGGTATTAGCTTATTGTTAATGCTAACAAACCTCACTACAAAATAATGTTGGATCGCATTCTTAATGGTATGGCAAGTGTTAGAACAGACTTTGTAATTTGCAATGGACAATGCCACTTCAGAAAATGGAATAAAATGTGATCAAGTTATCCTAGGTCACTTCTATATGGTCTTAAATACCACCAGAAGTGTTAGCGGTTTTTGGGAGTGATTTTATGCTCATTATTTCATCTAAGAAATAATAAGTGATGGAACTCTTTTTTTATCAAGTACGTTTTTTTCTGCAGGGGTGGGGGAAGGGGAAGAAGTTATAATTAAATCATAATAAATAATTAAATGTAAAACTAGTTGTTGAATATGTTTTGGTGGTAGCTAAATTTAAAACATCTTGATATTTAGTAGGATTTTAGTAAAATCTCAAATAATTAGCTGCTAAATTTCATAGCCATCCATCTTCACGGAATTCCCATCTTCTAAAGTTTAACCTCTGGAATATAACAGAAGTCAATCAAATGAGCGGAAAAAAAACGGGTAAACATTCTTCCAAGCTTTTTGGGGAAAAAAGAAAATTGATAAGAATGTATAAAAATGTAACAGGAATTGTAATTTACATAAGTAACAGATGATGGGAAATATACTTTATACCTCTTTTTTCTGGCTATCTAATGATTTGCTGTAATAAATGCTGAAATATGTCAACTAATTTTTTGAACTATAAATGTTGTTAATGAAGACTGTCTGGTTTTGGCGTTTTACTGACTAATTAGAAAAAAACATTTTGGCCAGTTAATGCTTTGGTGAACTAAAAATGAATGACTTAAAAGTGCCATAAAAAATTACTGCATGCGCAAGTGAATCTAAAGGAAGCAAACAAACAAGTGGGTGGTATATTTTGGGTATCTCACTGTTAAATGGTAAAAAAGAACTCAAAACCAGTTAGGTATTGATATTAATAGGTAACTCAATTGAAAACTTATCCTGCAGTATTATCAACATGCATCATCAGCTACTGCCATTCCATAGACAAGCATCATGCCAGCAAAGTCTCACAGTAGATTTTTCGCTGGAAGGACAGGATAAGGAACCAGGAAACCCTAAAAAAAATAGCAGAGCGTGCAATACAAACCAGTTCATGGCTGCTTAGCAATTATGGCCCAACTGCTGCAGAAGAGAAATGGTGGACACCCCAAGTAGTGTGCATTATTTGTTACATGGAAACACAAGCATATCTTCCATGAGTACCGAAATATCTACTGATCCCTTTGATTTCCAATTAGACATACTTTGTGGGTTTTTTACACACATTTAAACATAGCATGCTAGGACTAACTATTCTATCCATAATATACATCACCGACATCCCGCAACACCTTCACACTAATTAATGTGGTTCAGCACCATAACTGTTCTGCACAACAGAAATTCATTCATGGGATGTTGGCATTGTTTTTGGGCATTTATTGCCCATCCCTGATTGCCCTTAAGGATGATAGTGAGCTGCCCTCTTGAACCACTGCAGACCAGTGGGTTGACCCACAATGCTATTAGAGAGGCAATTCCAGGGACAGTGGAGGAACAATGATATATTTCCAAGTCAGGATGGTGAGTGGCTTGGAGGTGCTGTGTTCCCATGTATCTGTTGCTCTTGTGCTTCTAGTTGGAAGTGGTTGTGGGTTTGGAAGGTGGTGTCTGAGAATGTTTGCAGTGCATCTTGTCGATAATACACACTGCTGCTATGAGTGTCTGTGTTGGAGGGAGTGAACATTTGTGGATATGATGCTCATCAACTGGGCTGTTTTGTCCTGGATGGTGACAACCTTCTTCAGTATTGTTAGAGCTGCACCCATCCAGGCAAGCACCTCGTAGATGAAGAGCAGGCTTTAGAAGTCAGGAAGTGAGTTACTCGCTGCAGTATTCCTAGCCTCTGACCAGCTCTATTAGCCATTACGTAGCAAGTTCAGTTGAGTTTTTAGTCAATGGTAACCCCAAAGATGTTGATAGTGGGGCATTCAGTGTTGGTAATGCCAATGAATGTCAAACGGTTGTGTTTGGATTGTCGCTTATTGGTGATGGTCATAGCCTGGCAATTGTGTGGTATGAATGTTGCTTGCCACTTGTCAGCCCAAAAAAAAACCTCAAATCATGAAAAATCATAAGTAATCATTACTCAATTAAATTCATGCAACTTTCAAATCACTGTCTTTGTACCTCATCTATATAGCAAACTGTTGTGGTTTTTAATTTGGGCAGTCATTGGCAACAAAACAATAGGATTGTTTCTTCTCTGTCACAAATTTTTGTTTTGAATTGGAAGGCTTTTTTGTACACTGTCAAAACCAACTAAGCATATAAACTGCTCAAGGGTTGCTTTTCAAAATGGTATGTAATAATGAATAGCTGTGTTTACAAAATATTAGCAGAACAAAAACTTGTTGACTAATTTCTAGTAAATATTTTGGTATGGTAGCTCTATTTACTTGTAATTAACTGTGTGATAGTGACACAAAATGATCAATGATTGCAGGTTATTATTGGAAAGTTATGTAAAATTAGTCATTTTAAATTGAGCAGTGCAACTAATCAGCTGCCATTTTTCTTTTAAATTGATCTTACGCCCATTAAAAAAAAGCTTTCATAATCAATTAAAAGAAATGTAGCAAGATGGTGGTTCAAGACAGCAAGCACTTCTAAAGGTCAGTTGATTTTATGCTCAAATCAATCATTTGCCTCAACTGGGGAAAAGGATGGCTCCCTCAATTCTTAACTTCCTCCTTTGGAGAAAGTTCTATTTTAAGCAGTGCGAAGATTAGGTATTAGTTTGTCAAATTCTACATTACTTCTGTGCACCACAAATAGATCTTTAGTATCAGTAAAACGTGCGCAAAATATCCAATAGGCGAAGGGGATCAGCACATATTTCCAGTCCTTTAACACATCCATTCAGTCCACTCATCCTACATTGCACACAAAGTTCCATTTTTTACTTGGTGAGTGCAATGACAATTACAACACACAAAAACAAATGCCAAGAAACTAAAGCATTGGATTAACTCAAATAATGTGAAGCCTAACTGAATTAGAACTAATTAAAAATTTAACAGATTACAAAGGAGACAACTATAAAGGTGGGATTATTTATGAAGCATTTTACTGAAAGCAGCAATGAAGCAGCACGTGTACTACTTATCCATGAAGTACAAACAAAATGTTGATTTACCTTAAGATGCATTTTTCATGTCCTGTATATATAGTAGCAGCACAGCATTAATAAACGTTATATTACAAAAACCTGAAAAACTTAAAATTAAAATAATGGTGTACACTAAGCTCTAGATAGTAGTTTGGACCAACTATGTCATTTTCACTGCTCAAAAATTTCTGGACTAGTTATTCAAAACTGCACTAACATTTTTTTTGCTGGTTAGTGGCACCTAATCATTCAGCTTTACACATATCAGGTCTCAATTGAAATTCAAATTCTTACCGATTCTATGGGCTTGTCCAAGGATGCCTGTTCAATTTCCAGATGTCCTTCTTCATACTGATCAAAGTGATTTCCCTAAAAAGTCAATGGAAAACAATAAAAATGTACTCTAAACAACAAAACTATTTGGCTCATTGTAAAAAAAATGAGGTGAAACACATCACTACAAAAGGTTAAAAAAGTGAAATCAATACAGATTTATAAAAAATGCCAACCTTGGAGTTCTTGAATAACAATATCAAATTCAGTGTTTGATTGTGTTGTCGAAACTTAATAAAATATGTGACAAGTTTCAACAGTTACATTTTGCTTCCTACTGAAATAGCGAGTTATGATTATTTTGGGATGTAGGTACACATTTGATTCATGCAATAGTTTTCAGTACTAAGAATACTCTATCATTTATTACCGCTCATCAATGCCCCCAAAAGCCTGGGCAAACTCTGATTGGAGCAATATATTTTTTATAACAATTGTACTTTAATTCATTTACAGAATGCGAGTGTCACTGGTTCTTCCAGAATTTACACCAACTGTCCTGAACAGGGTGGTGTTCAGCTTCCTTTATGAACCACTGCAATGAAGGAATGGCAATATAGTTCAAAGTCAGGATGATATGAGATTTGGAAGGAGGTTTCAGATGGTGCTGTTCCCAGGCATCTAACTGATCGTGTCCTTCTGGTTATAGAAGGTGCTGTATAAGACAACTTGGTGAATTGTTGCAGTGCATTTTATAGATGGTACACTTCACTGCCACTGTGCACCAGTGGTAGAAAAAGTAAATGTTGAAGGTATTAGATGAGATGCTTTGTCCTGGATGGTGCTGACCATCAAATGTTGTTGGTGATGCATTCATCCAGGCAACCACAGGTTAATGACACAAAGGATGCCCTGCACATGCTGACCTTTGTTAGCTCCCAGATCAGCACAGCTTCAAAAGAATGCATATAATAAGAGCTGAAGCAGGCCATAAGGCTCATCACGCCTATTCTTCGTGCAATCATTGTTGATCTTTGGCTTCAATTCTCACTTATCACATTCTTAGATTCCTTCAGGAATCAAAAATCTGTTTCTCTCATTCTTAAATGCATTCAAAAATGAAGCATCCAAATCTCTCAAATGAAAAAAACTTCTGAGCTTCACAACTGCCTTGGTGAAGTAACTCTGTCATCTCTGCTCTAAATGAATCCAGCCTTGGGCTGTGCCCCGACATTTCATTACACAAACAATCTCTGTATTTACGCAATTAAGTCCTTCAGAATCTTGCATGTCTCAAACACATCTATAAGCCTCCAAAACTCCAATGAGAATTGGTCCAATTTATTCAATTTCACAGGATAACCACTCATCCCAGAGACCGATTCAGATTTTGGTTTAAAATTCTCGGTATTGTTTACAAATCCCTGGACACGTCCCTATTTCTATGAGCTCCTCAACCCCGAGTTATCAGACCTCAATCAATTCTGAAACTTTTCATATCCCTGACATTATTTGTATTTTCACTGGTGGGTCAAGCTTTCAGCTAACTGAGCTCGAAACATTTGCATTCCCTCCTTAAACCTCTTATTCTATACAATGCTCATTGATATTCAATCCTTTGAACAAGCTTTCAGTTTTAATATCATACACATGAAAGACCTTGGGATATTTACTACAGTTCATACAGGATACTGAACTAGACAGGAAAAAAAAAGGTGGGGGCACAGAATTATTGGTGAAGAATAAATTGCAGCTGTAAGGAGATATGACATACTAGATGAAGCATCAAATGAGGCCACACTGGACCTTGTTTCTGAACTAAACCAATCTCAGTAGTAGATATGTGCAATAAATCCCGAAGGACACAGTTAGACAAGTATGTATGCAAGCAAACTTCACAGTGCAATTGCAAAAGGGAAATAATAATTAGGGGCTTCAACTACTCAGTTATCAACTGCATTACAAACAGTGTGAAAGGCAGAGGGCACAAAATTCTTGAATTGTGTTCAAGGGAATGTGTTTATCCAGTAGGTAACAAGCCTAATGAAAGAGTGGAATGTCAGATTTAGCTTTCAGAAATGAAGCTGAGCAAGTGGACCAAAGAGCAGTGGTTGATCATTTCAGACATAGAGATCATAATGCAGTTAGATTTAGCATCATTATGGAAGTGGACAAAGATAGAACAGGAGCGAACGTTCTAAAACAGGAAAGGCAGACAGATGATCTGGCAGAAGCGGACTGGCTACAGATAATTGAACGTCAGTAGCTAATCAGTGAGAAGCAGTCAAAAGTGAGATTATATGGGTAAAGTGCAGACATGTCCCTAAAAAGAAAAGGGGTGGTACTGTCAAACCTAGAGTCCTTTGGTTAACCAACAGCATACAAGGCAAAATAAAGCAGAAAATAGAGTTAATGACAATCTTTAAAGATAGTAATGCGCCAGGCAGCTGAGAGGAGTACAAGGGTGAAGTGAAAAGGAAAAGTAGAAAAGTAAGAAGAGGATATAAAAGTTCTTGGTAAGGAAAATGCTTATTTTTTTATTAGTTATTTAAGAGCAAGAGGATAACTAAGGAAGGGGTTGTGCCTATCAAAGTATATTGCAAATTGTGCATGAATGCTGAAGATGCAGCCAGGATTCTTAATTACCATATATGCTCATGTATAGGTTGATGTACAAGTTGACCCCTTATCTTAAGCCAAAAATCTGCTATTTTTCATATACCTCATGTATAAGTCAATCCTAGTTTTTCAGTGGTCTCTTCCTGACCATGTACGCAGCCTTAAAGAGCATGATTTGCGCGTCACCATATGTTACGCGCACCAGCATATATTTGTGCAATGCGATTTTCAAATCGTTAAATTGAATGTTGATTTCATAAATGTGTTCGTGCCCGTGTAATATTTACATACATATATTCGACTTGTGCACGCAAATATCTATGATACTTTATGGCAGCCCTCAAACTTGTCTTCCCGTTGATGCCTCAGTTTCTTACAAATAGGTGTCACGTACAGTTGTGCTCTGAACTTATTGTAAAACTCCCCAAATTTTTCTGACAAAATAGCATCATGAAGAAACAAATATACAACACAGTTGAAACTAAAAAGTTATTGAAGTTGCAGAGAAGAACAACAATAGCAAAGCTGCAAGGGAGTTCTGTGTTTCTGAAAAACTTGCTTGAGATTGGAGGAAAAAAGCCACACATTTAAAGGTTTTGCAAAAACAGAAGTACGCCAACCGAGGAAAGCTGAACAAGTGGCCACAACGAGACGAAAAGATTGCTGACTAGGTAATTCAGTGTCGTCAGAACGGAAGCAATGTGACTTGAAGATGTAGAAGAATACGTGCTAAAAACAAATTGAGAAAAGGTGGATTCAGTGATCTCAAAACCAGTGCTGGATGGGGCAGTAAGTTTATGAAAAGGTATGATTTAGCGCTTACACAGAAAACCAAGATTGTCCGATGTCTACCACCAGAACTTAATGACAAGTTATTTGGGTTCCATTGCTTTATAATCAGAAATCAAAAGAAAAATGGGTACAGGGTCTCATGCATCAGCAATATGGATTAAACCCCAATGAACATTGATATGCCAGAGAACAGAACTGTGGACAAGATTGGAGCAAACTTAAGACGACTGGCCGTGAAAGAAATCGATTCATTGTGGTACTTAGTTGTATGGCAGATGGAACAAAGTTAAAGTCTATGCTGATTTTCAAGCGGAAAACTCTGCTCAAACAGAAATTTCCAAAAGGCATTGTTGTCCTTGTCCATAAGAAAGGGTGGATGGATAAAGGTGGCTGCAAGATTTGGATCAGTGAGGTCTGAAATATGCGACCCGGTGGACTTAGAAAGGAGAAAAGCTTACTGGTTTGGGATACGTTCAGATCACACAGAGTGAAAAGGATTATCAGTCAACTTTGAGCTAATGACACTGACATTGCAATGACTCCTGGAGACCTTACAAGCATGGTGTAGCCATTGGATGTTAGCATCACTAAACCTTTAAGGACTTAGCATGGAAGAAATGGGACACTTGGATGTAAGAAGGGGAAAAAAGCTTCACAATGGGTTGCAACATGCATGCTCCATCACTCGCAACTGTATGTGAGAAGATTGTTGAGTCCTGGAAGGAGATGAAAACTGAAATTATTGTGAAAGCCTTCAAAAAAAATGTGGAATTTCTAATGCTTTAGATAGTACAGGGGATGACTATTTATGGTCAGATGGAAGTGATGACAAATCAATTGATGATCCCCTTGAGTGTGCAAATGAAGATGATCCATACAATGATAATATGCTTGACCCAGACGAATGGAATGAATTATTGAATGGTGCAACTGATGAGGACAGTGAATTTGAAAGATTCTAATGGACTTTTGTATGTACCATAACTTAATTTTTAAGCAGCTTTTCCATAATATTTGTGATATATGGTGAGAAGAGTTTTGTTTGTTGTGAATATCGGTTTTCTGATGTAACGTGTTGATTATATATTATTAACAATTTCATGCAGTCTTTTTCCAATAAAATACTATCAGTCTTTTGTTTTTACTGCTGCTCTTTTTATTTCATGAATTGTGTTGTACAAATACCCCCGGTAGATGGCCTAACCACCTGCTGGTATGCCTGTCAACTCTTGTACATATGTAGAGACCTACATGCACTTTACAGTACTGGTAACTGGAATATGGTACAATACTACTATTCTACCTTAGCAGGCAAAATGAGACAGTTATTTTGTAGATACATATTCAATAATGGCCATAATTCTTTTTCCTTTTGTTGTTTATTATCTTATATAGAGATCTGGCTCTTGTTTGTCCATTATTTGACTCATGCCAAGCCTGAATTTCATCCTATTGAAAACAATACCTTGTGTATAAGTTGGTCCCTTAACTTCAGCTTTAAAAAGTCTTAAAAATTCGAACTTTACATGGGTATGTATGGTAGTATTTTCTCTCCTTCACAAAAGAGGGAGATGGTGCAGACATTCTGGTGAAACAGTCGGAGTGTAAAACACGAGATAAAACAGAGGGATTCTCCATAATGCAATATGGCCACTGTGCATGCAAGGCAATTGTTGTCACTTGGGCATGATAACATAGCAGAAAACATCTGTGCAAGCACTGATTGTCACTGCATTCCATACAGTGACTCATCAGCAGAGGCACTGGGCACAGCTTGAGGTGCCTATACCAGGAGTGGGGAGAATGAGAGTCTGCTAGCATCAGGAGAAAGGTAGGGGAGGCCTACACCAAAAGCTGGTTCAGCAAACGAATCCACAACCTGAGCTACAAATCTTATCAAGCACTCTAAAAAGGCTACTAATTTTTTTCACCTAGTCAGCGCAACCCTTAGACTAGTAACTGCTTCCATAACTTGAGAATGACGCCAGCTTTCTTTTTAATTTATACATCACCTAGAGGTGGCATTCATTGGAAACTCAGCCTAGATAAAACAATTTACTTCAGTAAGGCGTTCGACAAGGTTCCCCATGAGAGACTGAATAGCAAGGTTAGATCTCATGGAATACTAGCCATTTGGATACAGAACTAGCTCAAAGGTAAAAGACAGAGGGTGGTGGTGGTGGAGGGTTGTTTTTCAGACTGGAGGTCTGTGACCAGTGGAGTGCCACAAGGATCAATGCTGGGCCCCCTACTTTTTGTCATTTACATAAATAATTTGGATGCGAGCATAAGTGGTACATTTAGTAAGTTTGCAGGTGACACCAAAATTGGGGGTGTCGTGGACAGCGAAGGTTACCTCAGATCATAACAGGATCTGGACCAGATGGGCCAAAGGCCTGAGAAGTGGCAGATGGAGTTTAATTCAGATAAATGCGAGGTGCTGCATTTTTGGGAAAGCAAATCTTAGCGGGACTTATACACTTAATGGTAAGGTCCTCGGGAGTGTTGCTGAACAAAGAGACCTTGGAGTGCAGGTTCATAGCTCCTTGAAAGTGGAGTCACAGTAAATAGGATAATGAAGAAAGCATTTGGTATGCTTTTTTTTTGGTTAGAGTATTGAGTACAGGAGTTGGGAGGACATGTTGCAGCTGTACAGGACATTGGTTAGGCCACTGTTGGAATATTGCGTGCAATTCTGGTCTCCTTCCTATCGGAAAGATGTTGTGAAACTTGAAAGGGTTCAGAAAAGATTTACAAGCATGTTACCAGGGTCTGAGCTACAGGGAGAAGCTGAACAGGCTGGAGCTGTTTTCCCTGGAGCGTCGGAGACTGAGGGGTGACATTATAGAGGTTTACAAAATTATGATAGGCATGATTAGGATAAATAAACAAAGTCTTTTCCCTGGGGTCGGGGAGTCCAGAACTAGAGGGCATAGGTTTAGGGTGAGAGGGGAAAGATAGAAAAGAGACCTACAAGGCAACGTTTTCACGCAAAAGGTGGTACGTGTATGGAATGAGCTGCCAGAGGATGTGGTGGAGGCTGGTACAATTGCAACATTTAAGAGGGATTTGGATGGGTATATGAATAGGAAGGGTTTGGAGGGATATGGGCCGGGTGCTGGCAGCTGGGACTAGATTGGGTTGGGATATCTGGTCGGCATGGATGGGTTGGACCGAATGGTCTGTTTCCATGCTGTACATCTCTATGACTTTATGACTCTAATTGTGAGATGGGACAAGTGGAACGACTAACTTCCTTGAAGGTGGATAAATTGCCAGCACCAGATGAATTGAAGACTCTAAGGTTTTAAAGGAAGCCAGGAAGGAAGTAGCAGAGGCTCAGGATCACTTTCCAACTCTCATTTGATTCAGGTGACTAACCAAAGGTCTATGAACATTGTACAATTTTTAATAAAGTGCAAGGTACAAGCTAAATAATTATATGCCTGTCAGTCTAGCCTCGGTGGTGGGCAAATAACCAGAATTAACATTGCGAGATAGAATTAACCTGGGTTATTCATCACGGCTTTGTTAAAGAAAGATGACATCTTATTAACTGAAATGATATTTTCCAGAAAGTAACAAGGAAGATTGAGGAGGGTACTACAATGAAAGTTACCTACATAGATTTTAGGCCCTGGAGAAGGTTACATCCAAAACGTTGACTTCTCCACCTCCTGATGCTACCTGGCTTGCTATGTTCTTCCAGCCTCCTGCCTGTCTACTTTGGATTCGTCCATCTGTAGTTTTTTTTGTCTCTAGATTTTAGATAAGGCAATTGACAAGGTCCCACGTTGGAATACGAGTCAGAAAAATAAAAGCTGATGGTACGCAAAGGAATGTGGTGAGTTGGATACAAAATTGGTTCAGCAATAGAAAACAAAGGATATTGATTCATGGTTGTTTTTGAGAATGGAAAGTGGTGTTCATTACTGTTTCATAGGGCTCAGCAAAGGGTCAATAGACAATAGGTGCAGGAGTAGGCCATTCTGCCCTTCGAGCCTGCACCACTATTCAATATGATCTTGGCTGATCATCCTTAATCAGTATTCTGTTCCTGTCTTATTTCCATAACCCTTGATTCCACAATCCTTGAGAGCTCTATCCAACTCTTAAATGAATCCAGAGACTGGGCCTCCACTGTCCTCTGGGGCAGAGCATTTCACACAGCCACCACTCTCTGGGTCAAGAAGTTTCTCCTCATCTCTGTCCTAAATGGTCTACCCCGTATTTTTAAGCTGTGTCCTCTGGTTCAGCACTCACCCATCAGCGGAAACATGTTTCCTGCCTCCAGAGTGTCCAATCCTTTAATAATCTTATATGTCTCAATCAGATACCCTCTCAGTCTTCTAAACTCAAGGGTATACAAGCCCAGTCGCTCCAGTTTTTCAGCGTAAGGTGGTCCCTCCATTCCAGGAATTGACCTTGTGAACCTACGCTGCACTCCCTCAACAGCCAGAATGTCTTTCCTCAAATTTGGAGACCAGAACTGCACACAATACTCCAGGTGTGGTCTCACCAGGGCCCTGTACAGCTGCAGAAGAACCTCTTCGCTTCTATATGCAATCCCTCTTGTTATGAAGGCCAGCGTGCTATTAGCCTTCTTCACTACCTGCTGTACCTGCATGCTTACCTTCATTGACTGATGTACAAGAACACCCAGATCTCTTTGTACTGCCCCTTTACCTAAATTGATTCCATTTAGGTAGTAATCTGCCTTCCTGTTCTTGCCACCAAAGTGGATGATCATACATTTATCCACATGAAACTGCATCTGCCATGCATTTGACCACTCACCTAACCTGTCCAGGTCACCCTGTAATCTCCTAACATCCTCATCACATTTCACCCTGCCACCCAGCTTAGTATCATCAGCAAATTTGCTAAATGTTATTACTAATACCACCTTCTATATCATTAATATATATTGTAAAGAGCTGCAGTCCCAGCACTGATCCCTGCGGTACCCCACTGTTCACTGCCTGCCATTCCGAGATGGAGCCGTTTATCATTACGCTTTGTTTCCTGTCAGTCAACCAACTTTCAATCTAAGTTAGTACTTTGCCCCCACTACCATGCGCCCTAATTTTGCTCACTAACCTCCTATGTGGGACTTTATCAAAAGCTTTCCGAAAGTCCAGGTACACTACATCTACTGGATCTCCCTCGTCCATCTTCAGAGTTACTTCCTCAAATAATTCCAGAAGATTAGCCAAGCATGATTTCCCCTTCATAAATCCATGCTGACTCTGTCTTATCCTGTTACTACTATCCAGATGTGCCGTAATTTCATCCTTTATAATAGACTCCAGCATCTTTCCCACCACTGAGGTCAGACTAACTGGTCTATAATTTCCTGCTTTCTCTCTCCCACCTTTCTTAAAAAGTGGTACAACATTAGCCATCCTCCAATCCGCGGGAACTGATGTCAAATCTATCGAACTCTGGAAAATAATCACCAATGCATCCACGATTTCTCGAGCCACCTCCTTCAGTACCCTGGGATGTAGACCATCAGGCCCCGGGGACTTATCAACCTTCAGACCTAACAGTCTCTCCAACACCAATTCCTGGCAAATATAAATTCCCTTAAGTTCAGGTCCTTCAGCCACTGTTACCTCAGGGAAATTGTTTGTGTCTTCCCCAGTGAACACAGATCTGAAGTACCAATTCAATTCTTCTGCCATTTCTTTGTTCCCCGTAATATATTCCCCTGTTTCTGTCTTCAAGGGCCCAATTTTAGTCTTAACCATTTTTTTGCCTTTCACATACCTAACTTAATCACATCCCTCACTTAAAATATGGGGACACAACTCGGAAATGTGCAACTGACATCAAAATTAGCCGTTAGCTGACAGTGAAGAGCATGATTACAAAATAAGATCAATGGTTTGGTTGAGTATGTAAGAAAATGTAAATGGAATTTAATCCAGAGAAGTGTGAGGTTATGCATGTGAGTAGGACAAACAAAGCAATGAATACACAATAAGCAAATTGATAGTGAGACGGGTAAAGGAAGTGGGAGGCATTCAAGGAAGAAATAACAAGCTTACAAAGCAATTATGTTCTGTAGAGACAAAGGTGGGACCAAGATATGAGTACACTAGATGCCAAGGACATAAAGGTTAGTATTAAGAAAAAAAGAGCTCTTGGCAGATACTGAGGGTTCAATATTGCGGAATCCCCAAATGAGTATAAAAGTGGGGTGGGGGGGGGGGGGGGGGGGGGGGGGGGGAGGAGGTGGAGGTTAAAAGAGAATCAGACAGCAAAGAGAGTACATGAGAAAGCAATAGTGGATAGAATAAAGGAAAACACAGTTTTTTTTCTCCCCAATATAAACACCAAGTGAACAACTAGAGAAAGAGGAGGGTCCATCAGAAACCAAAGAGGTGATCTGTGTGCAGGCCCAGAAGACATGCTTACAATCCTCAAAGAAAATTTTCAATCACAGAATCCATATAGTGCAGAAAAGGTCCATTTGGCCCACTGGGTCTACACCATTCCCCATAATCCATGTTTACCACAGCTAATCCACCTAACCTTCACTTCTCTGGACAATATAGGGTAATTCAGTATGGCCAATCTAGTTAACCTGGACATCTTTGGACTGTGGGAGGAAACTGGATCACCCGGCAGAAACCCACATAGACACAGGGAGAACATACAAACATCACACAGGCAATCACCCAAAGTTAGAATCAAACCCTTGTCTCTGGTGCTGAGGCAGCACTGTTCACCACTTAGCCAATGTGTCCTTGCATCAATCTTCACAACAGAAAAGGGTACTCGGGTATAGACATCAGGATAGGAGACTATGAAACAATGGAAGAAATTAACCGAGAGACAGAGGAGGTACTGAGGCAGCCTTAAAAGTGGCTAAAACTGCAGGATGAGATGTATCCCAAGCTGCTAAGGGAGAAGATATTAGGGGCCCTGATAGTAATTTTCAAATTATCCCTGACCACAGCTAAGGTGCCAGAGGATTGCTAACATTGAGACATTATTGAAAAAAGGAATGAATGGATCGATTAGGTAGTTAGAGAACAGTAAGGTACAACAATAGCAACAGGCCCTTTGGCCCACCATGTCTGCGTCAACCATGGTGTCATTCCACCTGCCTTCATAGTCCGTATCCCCCTAATCCCTGCCTCTTCATGTGGCTGGTCAGTTCAATCATGGTGTTGGGGAAGTTATTAGAAAGAATGTTGAACGATAGAATATATCTGCACTGGTGAGTAATGGATAATCGGAAATGGACAACATGATTTAGAATGAACAGCAAGTAGTCAGCGGGAGGGGAGATCCTTAATGAATATTTTGCTTCAGTATTCCCTATTGAGAGGGACCTTGACATTTGTGAGGACAGCGTGAAACAGGTTGAGATGCTTGAACAGGTTGATGTTAAGGAGGAAGATGTGCTGAAAATTTTGAAAAACATAAAAGGATAGAGGAGTCCCCTGGGCCAGACGGGATATAGAGAAGGTTGCTACGGGAAGCAAGGGAAGAGATTGCTGCACCTTTGGCGATGATCGTTGTGTCCTCACTATCCATTGGGGTAGTAACAGATGATTGGAAGATGGCAAATGTTACTCCCTTGTTCAAGGAAAGGAATAGGGATAATCCTGGGAATTACAGACCAGTCAGTCTTATGTCTCTGGTGGGCAAATTATTGGAGAGGATTCTGAGAGAGGAGATTTATGATTGCTTGGAAAACTATAGTTTGATTAGAGATAGTCAGCATGGCTTTGAGGGGGACAGGTCATGCCTCAAACCTTTTTGAATTCTTTGAGGATGTGACAAACACACTGATGCAGATCGAGCAGTGGATGTGGTATACATGGATTTTAGCAAGACATTTGATAAAATTCCCCATGGTAGGCTTGTTCAGAAAGAGAGGAGACATGGAATACAGGGAAATTTGACTATGTGGATACAGAATTAGTTGGCCCATATAAGGCAGAGGGTAGTAATAGATGGAAAGTATTGAGCCTGAAGCTCAGTGACCAGTGGTGTACCGCAAGGATCAGTCCTGGAACCTCTGCTCTTTGTGATTTTTATAAATCACTTGGATGAGGATGTGGAAGGATGGGTTAGAAAGTTTGCCAATGACAAAGGTTGGTGGATAGTGTGGAGGGCTGTTGTAGGTAGCAACGGGATATTGACAGGATGCAAAACTGGGCTAATATGTGGCAGATGGAGTTCAACCTGGAAAAGTGTGAAGTGATTCATTTTGGAAGGTCAAATTTGAATACAGAGTTAAAGGCAGGATTCTTGGCAGTGTAGAGGAACAGAGGGATCTTGGGGTCCACGTCAATAGATCCCTCAAAGTTACCACCCAAGTTGGTAGGGTTGTTAAGAAGGCATATGGTGTGTTGGTTTTCATTAGCAGGAGGATTGAGTTTAAGAGAAGCGAGGTTATGCTGCAGCTCTATAAAGCCCTGGTTAGACCAAACTTGGAATGTTGTGTTCAGTTCTGGTTGTCTCATTATAGGAAGGATGTGGAAGCTTTAGAGAGGATATAGAGGAGATTTACCAGGACGCTGCCTGGACTGGAGGGCATGTCTTATGAAGAAAGGCTAAGGGAGCGAGGGCTTTTCTCATTGGAGCAAAGAAGGATGAAAGGTGACTGGATAGCGGTGTACAAGATGATGAGAGGCAGTGACAAAAAGTCAGAGACTTTTTCCCAGGGTAGAAATAGCCATCACAAGATGGCATAATTTTAAGGTGATTGGAGGAAGATTTGGGGGAGATGTCAGAGGTCAGTTCTTTACACACAGAGTGGTGGGTGCGTGGAATGCACTATCACTGGTGGTAGTAGAGTCTAATACATTAGAGACATTTGAGCACGTAGATGATAGTAAAATGAAGGGTACGTAGGTTAGTTTGATTGTAGAGTAGGATAAAAAGTCAGCTGAACATCGAGGGCCAAAGAGCCTGTCCTGTTCAACGTTGTAGGATTTGGTAAGGGTAGTTCAAGTTTGACAAATTTAATCAAATGTTTTGAGGAGGTAACCAGAAATGATGAGAGTAATGCATTCAATATAGAATCATAGAGTCATAGAGTCCCTACAGTGTGGAAGCAGGCCATTCAGTTCATCAAGTACACACTGTCCCTCCAAAGAGCAACCCATCTAAACCCAATCCCCCACCCGATCCCTGTAATCCTGTATTTACCACGGTTAACCCACCTCACCTACACATCCCTGGACACTATGGGTAATTTAAAATGGCCAATCCATCTCACCTGTACATCTCTGGACTATATAACCTTTAGTAAGAGGAATGTTTCTGTTGTTGGAAGTCTCCACTGGGATGCAGGTGCTTGGGCCCTTGCTGTTTGAAGTACAATAATTTGAACTGAAAATGTAAAAGGTACAATAAAAAAGCTTGTAGATGACAAGAAAATTGTTATGATGGTAAATAGCAAGGAGGATAGCTGTAAACTGCACGTAGATATTAACAAACAAGTCAGGTGGGCAGAGCAATAACAAATGCAATTCCACCTGGAAAAATGAGAGGTTATCATTGGGGAGGGCTAACAAGACAAGAGGTTACACTATCAATGATAGAACCCTAAGAATGCTGTGGTTCTGTTCACCGAGCTGGAAGTTTTTGTTGCAAACGTTTCGTCCCCTGGCTAGGCGACATCATCAGTGCTTGGGAGCCTCCTGCGAAGCGCTTCTTTGATGTTTCCTCCGGTGTTTATAGTGGTCTGTCCCTGCCGCTTCCGGTTGTCAGTTTCAGCTGTCCGCTGTAGTGGTTGGTATATTGGGTTCAGTATACTGGACCCAATATACCAACCACTACAGCAGACAGCTGAAACTGACAACCGGAAGCAGCAGGGACAGACCACTATAAACACCGGAGGAAACATCAAAGAAGCGCTTCGCAGGAGGCTCCCAAGCACTGATGATGTCGCCTAGCCAGGGGACGAAACGTTTGCAACAAAAACTTCCAGCTCGGCGAACAGAACCACAGCAACAAGCACCCGAGCTACAAATCTTCGCACAAACTTTGAACCCTAAGAATCTCTGATGATCAGTGACCTTGGTGCTTTGAAAGGTTGGTCATAGCATTAATCAACTCCAGCCTCCCCACGACTCTTGACCCATTCCAATTTGCCTATCGGACCAACAGATCCACGTCAGATGCTATATCACTTGCCCTTCACTCCTCCCTAGAACATCTTGACACCAAGAACAGCTACATAAGAATCCTTCTCATTGACTACAGTTCAACTTTTAACACTATTATCCCCTTGAGACTGATTACTAAACTTAATGATCTCTGGTTAAAAAGGTCCAACGACCTCTGTTCTTCTTCAGGCAGCTGAGAAAATTTGGCATGATGGCGAACACACTTGCCAACTTTTATAGGTGCGCCATCGGAAGCATTCTGTCTGGAAGTATCAGCACCTGGTGTGGCAACTGTACCATTCAAGATCGGAGATGGTTACAGAGAGTGGTGAACTCGGCCCAGACAATCACAAAGTCCAAACTCCCATCTACAGAATCCATCTACCAGGCCTGCTGTCAAGAACATTCTCAAAGATCCATCCCACCCTGACAATGCTTTTCTACAACCTCTACCAGTGGGGGGAGAAGGTACAGAAGCCTGAACACATGCACCAGCCGGTTTTCAAACAGTTTCTACCCGAATGTTGTTAGAATACTGAATGGACTCTCAAACTCTTAACATTCACCTATACCTGTGTTTTTGTTTTGCCGCTAATTACCTATTATTTACTTATCTATGCTACTTAACTCTGTGATCTGCCTGCATTGCTCACAAGACAAAGCTTTTCACTGTGCCTCGGTACATGTGACAATAAATTAAATTCAATTCAAAGTATCCACAGATCCCTGAAGAGAGCAGAGTGGGTGGATAAGGTGGCAAATGAGCTATTGGTCTTTATTAGCCATGGTACAGAATATAATAGGCAATTCTGTAACGGTACAGAGTGCTAGAGTACTGCATTCAGTTTTGGTTGCCTTATTGGAAGGAGGTGACTGCACTAGAAAGGATGGAGAGGACATTTACCAGGATGCTGCCTGGGCTGGATGGTCTGATCTATGGATCAAGATTGAATAGGCTGGGGTTGTTTTCCTCAGTGTAGCTAAGGCTGCGAGGGATTTAGGTGTATAGAATTAGGACAGTCATAGATAGGGCTGAAAGGAAGACATTTTTCCATTAATGGAAGGATTACTAAGTAGAGGACATAGATATATGGTAAGAGGTACCGCTAAGAGGAGAGTTGAGGAGACATTTTCTCCCCCCACTCTGGAGGGTGCGGGGAGTCTGGAACTCATGAGTCAGAAGGGCGTATGAGTCAGAAACTCAACTTTTCAGCAGTGTTTAGATCTTCACTTGCATTGCTGTAGCCTTCAGGACAACCACCAAAAATTGGAAAATGGGATTAGTCAGATCTTTGTTGACTGCCATGGACATTGGGCTAAATGGCTTGCCTCTGTGCTATAAATATTTGAGTCCAAGTGAGAGACTTTGGAGTGCCTATTCACAGGACCCTGTTCGTGGCAGGACAAGTTGGTAAGGTCATAAAGAAGACAGTGGAAACTTTATTGCTGGAACAGCACAGCAGGTCAGGCAGCATCCAGGGAACAGGAGATTCGACGTTTCGGGCACAGGCCCTTCTTCAGGAATGAGCAGAGAGTGTTCAGCAGGAGAAGATAAAAGGTAGGGAGGAGGGACTTGGAGGAGGGGCGTTGGAAATGTGATAGGTGGAAAGAGGTCAAGGTGAGGGTGATAGGTCGGAGTAGGATGGAGGCGGAGAGGTCAAGAAGACGACTGCAGGTCAGGAAGGCGGTGCCGGGCTGGAGGGATTCGGCTGAGACAAGGTGGGGGGAGGGGGGATGAAGAAACTGGTGAAGTCCAAGTTCATCCCCTGTGGTTGGAGGGTTCCCAGTCGGAAGATAAGACGCTCCTCCTCCGACCGTCGCGTTGTTGTGCTTTGGCGGTGGATGAGTCCAATGACCTGCATATCCTCGGTGGAGTGGGAGGGGGAGTTGAAATGCTGTCCTACAGGGTGGTTGGGTTGGTTCGTCCGGGTGGCCCAGAGGTGCTCTCTGAATCGCTCCGCAAGTAGGCGGCCTGTCTCCCCAATATAGAGGCGGCCACACCGGCTGCAGCGGATGCAGTAGATGATGTGGGTGGAGGTGCAGGTGAATCTGTGGCGGATATGGAAGTTTCCTTTGGGGCCTTGGAGAGAAGTGAGGGGGGAGGTGTGGGCGCAAGTGTTGCACCTCCTGCGGTTGCAAGGGAAGCTGCCGGTAGCGGAGGTTGGGTCGGTGGGGGGTGTGGATCTGACAAGGGAGTCGCGGAGGGAGTGGTCTCTACGGAAAGCTGATAGGGGAGGGGAGGGAAATATATCCTTGGTGCTGGGGTCTGTTTGGAGGTGACGGAAGTGACGGCGGATGATGCGCTGTACATGGAGATTGGTGGGGTGGTAGGTGAGGACCAGTGGGGTTCTGTCCTGGTGGCGGTTGGAGGGGCGGGGCTCAAGGGCGGAGGAGCGGGAAGTGGAGGAGATGCGGTGGAGGGCACCGTCGACCACGTCGGGGGGGAATTTGCGGTCCTTGAAGAAGGAGGCCATCTGTGTTGTACGTATTTTGAACTGGTCCTCCTGGGAGCAGATGCGGCGGAGACGAAGGAATTGGGAGAATGGGATGGCGTTTTTACAGGGGGCAGGATGGGAGGAGGTGTAGTCCAGGTAGCTGTGGGAGTCGGTTGGTTTGTAGTAGTTGATTCGGTCGCCTGAGATAGAAACAGAAAGGTCTAGGAAGGGGAGGGAGGAGTCCGAGACTGTCCAGGTGAATTTGAGGTCGGGGTGGAAGGTGTTAGTGTAGTGGATGAACTGTTCAACCTCCTCGTGGGAGCACGAGGTAGCGCCGATACAGTCATCTATGTAGCGAAGGAAAAGATGGGGGGTGGGGCCAGTGTAGTTGCGGAAGATGGATTGTTCCACATACCCTACGAAGAGGCAGGCATAGCTGGGGCCCCGCCCCGCCCCTCCAACCGCCACCAGGACAGAACCCCACTGGTCCTCACCTACCACCCCACCAATCTCCATGTACAGCGCATCATCCGCCATCACTTCCGTCACCTCCAAACAGACCCCAGCACCAAGGATATATTTCCCTTCCCTCCCCTCCCCTATCAGCTTTCCGTAGAGACCACTCCCTCCGCGACTCCCTTGTCAGATCCACACCCCCCACCGACCCAACCTCCACTCCCGGCAGCTTCCCTTGCAACCGCAGGAGGTGCAACACTTGCGCCCACACCTCCCCCCTCACTTCTCTCCAAGGCCCCAAAGGAAACTTCCATATCCGCCACAGATTCACCTGCACCTCCACCCACATCATCTACTGCATCCGCTGCAGCCGGTGTGGCCTCCTCTATATTGGGGAGACAGGCCGCCTACTTGCGGAGCGATTCAGAGAGCACCTCTGGGCCACCCGGACGAACCAACCCAACCACCCTGTAGGACAGCATTTCAACTCCCCCTCCCACTCCACCGAGGATATGCAGGTCATTGGACTCATCCACCGCCAAAGCACAACAACGCGACGGTCGGAGGAGGAGCGTCTTATCTTCCGACTGGGAACCCTCCAACCACAGGGGATGAACTTGGACTTCACCAGTTTCTTCATCCCCCCTCCCCCCACCTTGTCTCAGCCGAATCCCTCCAGCCCGGCACCGCCTTCCTGACCTGCAGTCTTCTTCTTGACCTCTCCGCCTCCATCCTACTCCGACCTATCACCCTCACCTTGACCTCTTTCCACCTATCACATTTCCAACGCCCCTCCTCCAAGTCCCTCCTCCCTACCTTTTATCTTCTCCTGCTGAACACTCTCTGCTCATTCCTGAAGAAGGGCCTGTGCCCGAAACATCGAATCTCCTGTTCCCTGGATGCTGCCTGACCTGCTGTGCTGTTCCAGCAATAAAGTTTCAACTTTGATCTCCAGCATCTGCAGACCTCACTTTCTCCATAAAGAAGACATACAAGATGGTACCTTCACTGGCTGAGATACTGAATACAAGAACAGGGACGTAATGCCTGAACTATATTAAACACATGATAGGCCACAGGTTGAAATGTGTACACAGTTCTGGTCACCACGTTTTGGAAGGTCACTAATGCTCTACGTTAAAAATCACAACATCAGGTTATGATCCAACAGGTTTATTTGCAAGTACAAGCTTTTGGAGCCCTGCTCCTTTGTCAGGTAGCTAGTGAGGCAGGATGAAATGACACAGAATTTATAGCAAAAGATCATTGTGTCATACAACTGATTTAATATCTTGAACACACCTAGATTGCTGTTCAGTCTTTCATCTTTTAGAATGGGTTGCAGGTTCTGATTCATTAGTATGTAAATCCCAGAACTTCTTTCAAGTCACATTCCCGAGGTAACTTAAGGTTTTATTTAAAAAAGTTAACATCTTAGCTCAGACAATGCATTAAAGGTGTCTTTTTGCATTGTCTGAGCTGAGATGTCACTTTTTCTTTAGTATAACCTTAAGTTACCTCGGGACTCTGATTTGAAAGAAGTTCTGGTGTTTACATATTAATGAATCAAAACATGCAACCCCCATTCTAAAAGATGAAAGACTGAACAGCAATCTAGGTTTGTTCAACATATTGCATCAGTTGTATGACACTACAATCTTTTGCTATGTGTCCTATGATCCTGCCCCACTAGCTACCTGACAAAGGAGCAGCGCTCCAAAAGCTTGTACTTCCAAATAAACCTGTTGGACTATAACCTGGTGTTGTGTAATTTTTAACTTTGTCCACCTCATTACAACAGTGGCACCTCCACATCATGACTAATGGTCTAGATGCAGTAGAGGAGATTTACAAGAAGATTGTCAGGGCTTGAAAATTGTAGTTATGAGAAAGATTGGATAGATTGCAGTAGTTTTGCTTAGAATAGAGGAGGCCGAAGAGTGACTTAATTGTGGTATGAAACATAATTAGGGGCTTAGATATAGCAGACACGTTTCTCCTCATGAAGTGGTCAATTACTGGGGTCACAGATTTAAGGTGATTGGAGGAAGGATTACAGGGGACATGAGGACACTGAAAAATGGAAATCGAATGGGTGACTAATTAATTCAATTTGCACAAAGATAACAGACTGAACGACGCTCTACCTGGAGCTTTCTATAATAGATGACCAAATGCATTCAGTGGAGATTGCAGAATTTAGAAGAATAAAACCAAACAGGAAACAATTCTAAAAATATAAGCCCACACAATGTTATTCCAGTTGAATAGACTGAGGTAAATAATATAGAAAAATTTAAAGGGAGAATCAGTTTAAGAAACATGTAGATATTTAAACTGGTAAGTGAGGTCTATTACCTTTCCATTAGATGGATTGTATTGCTTTCTTTGGTACATTTATAATGTTTGAAAAGTGAAAATTTATCCATTCAATAATCTTATGTATATAGCTGTTAGTTATGGACTATACTTGGGCCAGACTGATAATCTAAGTAAATACCAACCATACATAAAAATAACATTCAACATTACCTTGAGCTGCAAGACAATTTTATTATCCTACCAGTATGAGATGCATTATTAAATCAAGGAGTAATACACAGTAAAGTGAACCTAATTACTCACAGAATTACAAAGCTGTTCCATTTATATTAAATTGGCTGTCACTCACCTTCATTTACAATTGAGCTCTAATCCCAATCTGTATTAACCATATTGATATTCTGGAAATTTCAATTTTTGATGCTTATGTTATGCATATACACTGGATAAATACCAAAGAATACCAAAGAAATACCAAAGATTCAAAAACAAGCTACCTTGTCTCCATTTACACTGCTGGAACTATTACAAGATTAAATGAAGCCACACATCTGTGCATCAGTTTGTGAAAGCAAAAGCTGCTTTTTATTAATTTACCAAAATTTACAAATAGGTTAAAGGCTTTATTTGCACCTAAATCAATAATACAGTGGTCAGGAATACAAAGAAACTTTATCACAATCATCACTAAGAGCTTAAAATATTTTGTCAAAGCCCGAAAGAATAGCAATGCCAGCTCTTGGTTCCCATTGCATCTTATGTTCCTTTACATCAATGTGCAACTGCTCCAACCTGCCTCTGCCCTTTGAGAAATATATTCAGGCTTTTGACAATTACCACCAGCCACGCAACAACACAAAAGAAGTTGTTCAAGTGCCACAAGCCATTTGTTCCCTATTTTACAAAACAGCACACATTAAGCAACTGTGGTATTTCTCGGCTAAATTTCCTATTTCTCCCTGTTGTCTGAGCGTGCCCAGTTCGCTATGCTTTATTGCTCATACTGAAGGTTGTTGCCACCAGCTCTAAGTCTTTGGACCGGTTTGTTTCTGCATGGTAGTGGAAAACCACTTCCTACTATAACTGGATGCACTTCTTTCAGTTAACAAGGTACAGTTTAGTGCATGCTAGCAACCAGATTAGAGTACAGTGACACCACGGTAATTAATATGGAGATTTGGTTGGAGGAGCAGATGCTAGTTCTCATTCCATAGAGATCTGTAGCCTTTCTGCCCACAAGTCCACATGACATCATATAGGGTGTTGCTAGTACCACTTCTCAGTATTAACCTTGCAGAGCCATATAAAACAGTACCTGCTATATGTCTACAGATTTTACCTAAAGATTTAGAAATCAGTTCCTACTACTTTTCACATTTGAGCAAGATGTAATTGAAATCTACTTTGCTTTTTTAAGCAAGAAAATTTCAAATATATTATGATTAGAACTCATTGGTTTATTTAAGATCTCTCTCATGTTAGCACGTATGCTGGTTGTAATATTTGAGCACGCCTTGCAAGGTTTCAGATACTATTACCAAAACAACTCTAATTCAATAATTCAGTTGCCTCCAAGATTACATCAAATCAGTATTGAGGTGTACAATCAATATACAAACATAAAAATCTGCAAGTCCTACCGCTAGGAGAAAAGAATAACATTTACATAAAGAATACTATGAGTACATTTGAGTAGTAGTGGTTTCATTTCTGGCCTTTCACTGTCACGTCTTGTCCAGCTTTGGCCAAAGATCAGCAGGCTGATGGTAACTCAATATCAATGATCTCTTTTTTGCATGGTTTGAAGTTGATGCTGTTTTCCATCTGCCAGTTCCCTTAATTAATCGATTTTGTATTTTAGAGTCAGATTAATATTACCTACATTTGCTTGACCAAGGTATACAAACATTTCATTTTCCCATTCATAACATAAAAATTAAATCAAACAAAAGTCATGAAGCAGAAGACAGGCATGCTCCTCTTGAAGGAAACAGCTCATTCAGATGGATGCTTTTCTACTTGTGTGTGCTGAATTGTGGCAGATTGGAAGGGCTCAATTGGCGCCAAATTTGCAGCAGTTATTATTTGGGAAACACTACTGAAGACATTTTCCAGATGATGAGAAAAACTGAGCTCATGAACAACCTTTATGAAAACATTATTAATTTTTTCAGTGGTTATATGCAAGTCATCGTAAGATTACAGTGCGTGGGCGAGACTTGTCACAAGCCACATACATCTCATGGTTACCTTCACATTTTTGAAGTAAAAATGTCAGGAGTTGACTTACAAAACATGAACCTTTGAATTAATTTCAGCATTCATGTTTCTGGAGATTGATTACAAAACACAATGATGGCTATTTTGAAGATGGCTGGAAAGTTCAATACTATACAAATTGAGCAGATATAAAGAAATAGTTGTCTCTGCAGCATTCAATACTCAACCCCCTTGATTTTAGATATTTAAGGAAACCAATACAATGAATTATAAAACTAAAATTGCAACTTTTCGCTGATAACATGTACAAGGAGTGCCAAATGTTATTACAGCAATATAATTCACAGTACTAGGTAAACCTATAATACTGGATACTATAACAGTTCACTAAATTCTTACATAATAAATGTCACAATATGAAACACTTCAGTTGCTTTAATGCATTCAACAGCTCACTACATGTACATTAACTTCTGCTCACCAGCCAGGTCACTCAGCCAATGACATTTGAGCAGATTCAACAAGAGTAAAAAAAAGTGCACATGCTGAAAATCTTTGAAACAGAAATACAAAATCCTGGAAATAACCAGAAAGTCAGGCAGCATCTATGGAGAAAGGAACAGATAGGTTGATGACTTTCATCAGAAATGAGCTAGGTCAAAAGATTAGATCAAGGCTAAGTGCACTGAACACAATACTCTTAGTAGATTCACTAATATTTGAAGGTGAGGCTTTTTTGGAAAGCATTTGATGCAGTTACAAAAATGTTCAATCTAATCATCGAAATTAGCACTTCCAGAAACTTGTAGTGAAAGAATATTTAATGTGCGCGATTTCAGCATGCAATTTACAATCTAGGTTACTCTTGGAGTGAAAAAAAAACCCTTAATTAATTGAAGCTTAAGATTTTACATTGATCAGTAATTTTAAATTGTCTAAAACTGTATCAATAGGCAATTATTTACTTATTCAACAAATTCTACAGTTATTAATAAAATTCTTTCTTAAGAAACTCAAGTTCTAAATCATGAGTCGAAATTAGCAAATGCTTTTAAACTAATGTTGTATTAGTTGTCATCAACAGTGAGAGCTAGAATCTAAATACCTTTTCATAATCATCTTTCCAATCTTGCGTAATTTCATGAATTACAATTTGCTAGTCTTAAACATATAAACAACAGATTCTGCCTTCTCAAAAAGAGAATACATATCGCTGGTGGCATGAGCAATAAATTGCTCTTTAAAAATAAAGTGTTGTCATTGAAGGAACAAGTATTTATTTGGAGTATCTCTATGGGTTTGTTTTAACCATTACTTGGGTGGGATAGTGACTTATTGCAATGTGTTTGTATTCCTTTTTGCAACATGGTACTATTTTTCATCATGAACTGTCAGAGAGAGTTGCACTTGCATCAAACCTGCACTATTTCTCAGACACAATTGCTCAATACTGATAGCAAGTTAAAATGGGTTTCATTTACTTAAAATATGTCCCTCATATTAAAAATAATCCCAATAAAATTAAAGGGAAACAATTATTATACTCTATAGTCATAAGGTAAACAAGCACATCCAGTGGAGGGCCTGCCAACTTTGATGCAGGGCAAGCCTCACTTTAGGAAATAGGAAGACATGTTAAAATCATTGGTCACATGATTAGAAAAGCTATGACAAAGACAGGGAAACTTACACAACAGTATAAAATCTTTACAGGCAATTAGATGTGACTAAGTGAAATCAAGTTAGCACAGAATTAATGAATCTTTAATGGGTACGGGATGATAATCATACCATAGAAATGGAGACAGAATCTGAGGAAGGACTGCACCAAATGATGAAAACTAGCAGCAAGGTTAATTAAATGTTTCTGGTCTGACAAACATCAGGAAAGATTTCAGTCCTGTGAAGTAGGACTAGAAACATTGTTTCATATGTCCCATAAAAGGGTAGGCAATAGCCACTGGTATTATTGCTAGACTACCAATCCAAATACCTAGACAATGTTCTGGGTACTTGGGTTCAAAACCTGCTATGGCAGATGGTAGAATTTGAATTCAACCATAATCTGGAGACCAATGATGATCATGAAACCATTGCCACACGTTGGGGAAAAATCCATCTGATTTACTCACGTCTTTGAGAGAATGAAATCTACCATCCTTACCTAGTCTAGCCCACAGCAATCTGGTTGATTCTTAAATGCTCTCTGGGCAATAAATGTTGGTTCGGTCAATGACATCCACAACCGATGAATACATTTTCAAAAACATAAAACAGAACTGGGACCTCTGAATTCTCGCAGAAGCATCTTCTATTTCAAGGAAGTGAATGGAACTGAAGTAGAAGTTATTCAATGCTTGTCAGTGTTAGGTGATTAGGATACCTTCAAGACAAGCAATTGGGGAGACCTTTCAGATCACCCGAGTGAATAAAGAAAGTGTAGAGGATTGGAAATCCATGGTGAAATGAAGACATTTAGGGCCATGAAAATGTTAAAGTTAGACAGACTCAGAAGTCAAATAAGTAACTACATTGCACAAAACTGTACCCGCCACCTACCTTGATTAAACTGAAAACACGCAGGGGAAATAACTGTCAATTCCTCACTGACCAGGTCTCCAACTATAGTGATATGTTGCATCTCATTCAAGAGAGATGGATCACAACAATATAAACCGAGTCAAACACTATGCTCCACTGATGCAACATAAGTAAATAAACAATCAAAAATAAGCACTAATATAAGTGCCTTAAACTAACAAAAGTGTGTATGAAACACACTTGTTAAGTATTTTCAAGACTGAATAGACAGATTTTTAATCAGTAGGGGATTCAAGGGTTGTGGGGATAAGTGGAGTGGATTATCAGATGAGCCATGATCTCATTGAAGACATGGCAGACTCATTGAGCCAAATGGCCTACATCTGCTCCTGCATTATATAGTCTGACAGTCAAAAAGCAGATAAAACATAAATATGAATGCTGTGAACAAAGGAACTTTTAAAATTTTGCTTCCAAAATTATACTAACATGAAATGACTTCACTATTCTGTAGTTTGTGTAGTTTTTGCAAAGTTGTTATTTTAAATAAATGAGAAAATTGGTTCATTTAACAGCAAAAGATGTTGCAATTCCAATTACATGGCATATTTGGTAGAAAGTGAGGGCTAATTTAAGGGAAAGGAACAGCATAAATACATAATAGTTTTACACTCATCAACCCCAACCAGTAATTGCCATCCTCTTAGTTTACGTGGTTACTTAACTGCTGGCTTTAAAATTCAAAATTGGTTCATCCATCCATCATTAGATTCAAGTCAAATAAGATATTATAGAAGCAAACAAAATTGTTACCTTTCAGCAGTGATGTGGGAAGAGGATGAAATCAGTGATGAGGATATGGAGTTAGCAACAGACACTGAACAGACAATGCTTTGGCCTCATTAGGTAAATTGGGGAAGTGATGGCTTAGTGGTATTATAGCTAAACTATTAATCCAAAAAAGGTGAAGTCACCACAGTCCTACTGGACCATAGGAATCCTCTAGTGGTGCAGCGGTAGTGTCCCTACCTCTAGATTGGAAGGCTCAGGTTCAAGTCCCACCTGCCTCAGAGATGTATGACCATCTCTAAACAGGTTAATGAGGAGATAGGTTAAACAAATAAAAATGTATACGGATACTTGATCCTTGTAGAGAGAGAGAACCACTAGTGCTCATTTATCCTGAGTGTCATCATGCCTCCCGCAAGAGAATCCTTCATGGTAACCTCAGCTGGTGCAGGAATTTAACCCACACTATCACTCCGCACTGCAAATCAGCCATCCAGTCAACTGAACTAACTGACCCCAAGACAATTCAACCACTGGTTTGCAATGCAGAGGGTTGCCAACAGCACAGGTTCAATTTCTGCACTGGCTGAAGTTACCATGAAAGACTCTCCTTCTCAACCTCTCCCCTCACTTGAGGTGCGCTGACCCTGAGGTTAAACCACCACCAGTCATGTCTCTTTCTAATAAGAGTGTAACCCTGTGGTCCTCTAGGACTACGGTGACTTTATACTTTACCTATAATCCAGAAACTCAAGTAAGGTTCTGGGAATCTGATGCAAATCCTGCCATGGCAAATGGTGGAATTTAAGTCAATGAGTATCTGAAAGAGTCTAATGATAACCATGAAACCAATATCAATTGTCAGAAAACCTCCTGAATGTCCTTCAAGGAAGGAAATCTGCCTTCCTCACCAAGCCTTACCTATGTGCCTCCTGCCTCCGTGTGGCAGGCTATCAATTGCCCTCTGAAATGGCCTCAGCTGTAACAATCACTAAGACGACCATGACATTGATCTAGGCACCAAAAACAACAGTGGCAAAAACAGTCCTGTTAATCCTGCAAAGTTCTCCTTTTTGGGGACTGGTGACAATATCAGAATTGTCTCACAGACTAGTCAAGCAATGGTAGAGGTAGCAACACAGTGTCACACAGGTGGGAGAAAGTTGTCCTGCGAATCCTCAACATTTACAATCGACACCATGTCGAAAGGCATCAGGTCAAACATGGGCAAGAGTAAACATCCTGATTACCGCATACTGGCCTCCCTTGGCTAATGACTCTGAGCTTGTCCAATTATGCACAACATTTGGAGAAAACATGACGGTGGCAAGAACGCAAAATATACTCTTGATGAGGGATTTTTATATCCACCAACCAGAGTGGCTTGGCAGCAAGTTGACTTCATTGACTCCAAAAGGACATAGCTGTGAAATCGGTTCCGCAGGTGGTGAGGGAACCAACACAAGGGAAAGACATACTCAACCTCACCACTCTGTCTGCCACAGGTGCATTTTTATATGTCAGTATTGGTAAGAGTCACCAACATATAATCCTTGTGGAGATGAGTCCTGCCTTCACAATGATAATACCTTGTGTTGGGTGGCACCAGTACTAAATGGGACAGACTTCGAACAGGTCTAGCAACTCAAGGCTGTCATCCATGAGACACTGAGGACCATCACAGTAGCAGTATAGTCAAATACAAGTTGCATCCCTGTGGCCTGGCATATCCCTCACTCTAGTATTACCAAAAAGCCAGGGGATCAATCCTAGCTCAATGAAGAGTGCAGGAGGGCATGCCAGGACCAGCACCAGGCATACCTAAAAATGAGACATCCACTTGATGAAACCAAAAGTAGGATACCTTGTAAGCCAAACAGCTTAAGCAGCAAATGACAGACAGAGCCAAGTGAACCTACAGCAATGGATCAAACCAAACCTCTGCAGTCTTTCTCCATCCAATCATGAATGGTGGTAAACAATCAAACAACTCATTGAAGGAATCTCCACAAATATCCCCATCCTCAATCACAGGAGAGCCAAGCACATCATTGCAAAAGGCAAGGCTGAAGCATTCGCAACAATCTGCAGCTGGAAGTGCTGAGTGGATGATCTACCTCAGCCTCCTCTAGTAGTCCCAGCATCACTGATGGAAATATGTTGCTGGAAAAGCGCAGCAGGTCAGGCAGCATCTAAGGAACAGGAGAATCGACGTTTCGGGCATTAGCCCTTCTTCAGGAATGAGGAAAGTTGGTCCAGCAGGCTAAGATAAAAGGTAGGGAGGAGGGACTTGGGGGAGGGGCGTCGGAAATGTGATAGGTGGAAAGAGGTCAAGGTGAGGGTGATAGGTCAGACTGGGGTGGGGGCGGAGAGGTCGGGAAGAAGATTGCAGGTTAGGAAGGCGGTGCTGAATTTGATGGATTTGACTGAGACAGGCTGGGGGGAGGGGAAATGAGGAAACTGGTGAAATCCGAGTTCATCCCTTGTGGTTGGAGGGTTCCTAGCCGGAAGATGAGGCGTTCTTCCTCCAACCATCGTTTCGCTGTGGTCTGACGATGGAGGAGTCCAAAGACCTGCATATCCTTGGTGGAGTGGGAGGGGGAATTGAAATGTTGAGCTACAGGGTGGTTGGGTTGGTTGGTCCAGGTGTCCCAGAGGTGTTCTCTGAAACGCTCCGCAAGTAGGCGGCCTGTCTCCCCAATATAGAGGAGGCCACATCGGGTGCAAAGGATGCAATAGATGATATGTGTGGAGGTACAGGTGAATCTGTGGTGGATATGGAAGTTTCCTTTGGGGCCTTGGAGGGAGGTGAGGGGGGAGGTGTGGGCGCAAGTGTTGCACCTCCTGCGGTTGCAGGGGAAGGTGCCGGGAGTGGAGGTTGGGTTGGTGGGGGTGTGGATCTGACGAGGGAGTCACGGAGGGAGTGGTCTTTACGGAATGCTGATAGGGGAGGGGAGGGAAATATATCCTTGGTGGTGGGGTCCGTTTGGAGGTGGCGGAAATGACGGCGGATGATGAGCTGTACATGGAGGTTCGTGGGGTGGTAAGTGAGGACCAGTGGGGTTCTGTCCTGGTGGCGGTTGGAGGGGCGGGGTTCAAGGGCGGAGGATCGGGAAGTGGAAGAGATGCGGTGGAGGGCATCGTCGACCACGTCGGGGGGGAAATTGCGGTCCTTGAAGAAGGAGGCCATCTGGGATTCCAGCAACACATTTCCATCTCTGATCTCCAGCATCTGCAGACCTCACTTTCTCCTCCAGCATCACTGATGCCAGTCTTTAGCCAACTGAATTCACTTGACATGATATCAAGTGATTGGAGGCACTGCATACTACTAAGGCTACAGACCCTGACAACATTCCAGCAATGCAATTGAACGACAACACAAACATCTACCTAACAGTGTGGAACATTGCCCAGATATGTCCTGTACACAAACAGCAGGTCAAATCCAATCTGACAAACTTTCACCCCAGCAGTCCTTTCTTGATAGCCGTAATTAAAGATGTTATCAACAGTGCTATCATTTAAACCGAGTTTGGGTTCTGCCAGGGCCACTCAACCCTTGACCTTATTACAGCCTTGGTTCAAACATGGATAAAAATGCTGAATTCCAGAGGTGAACTGAGACTGCTTTTACCAAGTATGAAATCAAGGAGGCAAAACTAGAGTCAATGGGAATCAGAGGCAAAGTCACACCTGAGTCATATCTGGCAGATTGGAGGTTGGAGGTCAGTCATCTCAGCAAAACATGCTCAGGATTGACCTGTCATAATCAACCTGTTCAGAAATGTAAATACACTGCTATTGAGCAGGTAGGACTTGAACCTGTGTCTCCCGGTCAGAGGCAGGAACACTACCAATGCTCCACAACAATGCCAGTTCCTCAGGAAAGTTCCCGAAGCCTAACCATCTTCAGGTGCTCCATCAAGGAGCTTTTCTCCATTATTAGGTCAAAAGTTCAGATGTTTGCCAATGATTATATAATATTTGGCACCATTCCGGATTCCTCAAATACTGAATCAGTCCATGTCCAAATGCAACAAGATCTGGACAACATCTAGGTTTGGGCTAGATCTAGATCTGGACAACATCTAGGTTTGGGCTAGAGACAATCTAATCGCTGCCCTTGACATTCAATGGCATTACCATAACTAAATGCTCCACTGTAGACATCCTGGGGACTGCCACTGACCAGAAACTGAACTGGAGTTGTTCATTCTTAAGGGGCCCTATTCTCTGTCTAGTTGCTCTTTTGCTCTTTATGTACTTTTAGATTCTCTTTGGATTATCCTTAACCTTATCTGTAGAGGCTCTCTCTCTTATCCCCCCCTTTGCCCTCCCGATTTCCCTCTTAAAAATGCCCCTACACTCTTTATACTCAAAACGTTCATTTGAACCCAGTTATCCAATATATACTACCTTATTCTTGACTAGAACCTCAATATCTTTATTCATCCATTATCTCCTAATCTTACCAGCCTTACCTTTCACTCTAACAGGAACATAATGCGTCTGAACTCTCATTTCACACTTTTGAAGTCCTCCCCACTTGTCAGTCGTCTTTTTACCTGTGAGCAGTCGACTCCAATCAACTGTAGAAAATTCTTGTCACACACTATTAAAAATTTGCATTACTCCAATTAAGAACTTGAACTTTGATGAAAAGCTTTTCCTTTTCCATAACTGTTATAATCACTAGTCCTAAGTGAGTAACACTTAGTCACTTGCCCTGACTTATTTCCCAAGAGAAGGTCAGGTTTTGCTCCTCTCCAGTAGGTACATTTACATATTGAGAAAGATTTTTTTCTTGAACACAGTTAACAAATTCCTCACCAACCAGGTGATGTTTCGAAAATTAAAATCTCCTCTTACAACCCTATTATCCTTACATGTATCTGCAATCTCTTTACATAAATTACTCCTCAATTTCCCTCTGACTATGGCAGGGGGAACATGATCCCTGTACTATATTTCCATCAAGGTGATCATCCTTTGCTTATTTCTAATAGCTTCACTGGACGATTCCACAGAAATATCCTAATTATAGTGGTAATGCTTTCCTTCATCAAAAGTGGCACTTCCCTTCCTTTCAATCCTTCCTTTGACAGCTAAAACCCAGAACATTCAGCTACCAGTCCTGTCTTTTTCCGAAGATAAAGTAAGGACTGCAGACGCTGGAGAGTCAGAGTTGAAAAATGTGGCGCTGGAAAAAGCACAGGTCAGGCAGCATCCAAGGAGCAGGAAAGTCAACGTTTCAGACATTAGTCCTTTGACAGGAATGTGGAGCAGGAAGGGAGTTTAGAAATAAATAGGTGGGTGGGGGTAACGCTGCGGGAAGGTAGTGGGATGGTGACAGTGGATGCAGGTAGGAGGCGATTGTGATAGGTTGGCAGCGAGGGTGGAGCAGATAGGTGGAAATGAAGACGGACAGGTAGGTCATGTCAAGAGGGTTGGATCTGGGATGAGGTAGGGGTGGAGTGATTTCAAAATTGGTGAAGTCAATGATGATGCTGTGTGGTTGTAGAGTCCAGAGGTGGAAGATGAGGTGTTCTTCCTCCAGTCGGTGGGTGGCCTTGATTTGGCGGCAGAGGCGGCCAGAATTTGCATGCGCGTGGAAGTGTGGACGAGAGATGCTTCCTTCACATCCTCTGAACTCATTTACTGCATCCGTTGGTCTCAATATGGTCTCCTCTATATCGGGGAGACCTAGTGCCATCTCGCGGAGCGGTTCAGAGAACATCGGAAGGTCTGTTCGATAGCTCTGGAGAAATTATTTTTTGTTTATATAGAGATTTGAAAGCTGACTGATAGAGGACTTGAGGACCAGACTTTTTTCAATTGATAAGAGTTTCAGGTGAGTATTTGATTTTTTTTTTAAAAAGTTACTTTTTTATCTTTTGCAGCTTAACATTAAAACCTGTTGGTGAGGAAGGGTATTTTGTTTTTACTTACATAAGCTGATTTTAAGAGCTGCTTTTTCAGCTTAATGTCACTGAGGGTATTCAAGAGAGACAGAGTGATGATTAGTGAATTTAGAGAGGTGGTTACACAGTAAGATCAATTAGATGATGGATGAGTGACTACCAGGAAAATAAGGCAAGTCAGAAGTCTCCTGTGGCTTTTCCTCTCTCAAATAAATATTCCATTGTGGCTACTATCGCAGGGGATAGTCTCACAGAGGAAAACTGAAGTACAGTCAGATCTTGGGCACTAAGAATCTTACGTTAAGCGGGGTTTGTCAAGAGATAAAAGAATAATTGCTATGGGGGACTGTCCTGTCAGGGGCACAGGCCGGAGATTCTGCAGCTGTGAGAGTAAATCTACATATGTTGCCTTTCTGGTGTCAGGGTTAAGGATGTCTCAAATCATTGAAGCATGTAGTTAAAGGAGAGTGCGAATGTAGGAATGCCATAGTTGGGGAAAGGGTTAAGATTTTGCAGAGATTTCCAATGGTGGAAGGAGATGCCTTCAGCTGTTGAGGAATTCCCTCATTACGTCTGTTGTGAAATATAATAATATAATGCAGTTTAAAACTTTGAGAATTACATTTCAAAGATGTTGGAATTGAATTTATGACATATAACTCAATGTTTTCAGACTTTGATGTTATTTCTTTTGCAATGCAGCATTTCCATTTCACAGGGTGCATGCAAAAAATCATTTTTGACTATTCTGTTATCTATTGATAAGAAGGAAAAGTTTGAAGGAAAAGAAAGGTAAGCAAATCAATTTCTTATTATATTTATTTTAACAAAATAACTTTGGAACCAAAAGGACATAGCAATTATAATGACATAGCATGACAAAATTCTGGCAACTTTGTTGGTCATATGCAATTATTTGTTTCTAAACGTAACTGCATATTCTTGACCTTCCAAGACCTTTTGGCTCTATTTTAAATAACCAAATATTACTTCAGGTTAATAAGAATTACATACCATATTCAGTTATGATTAATTCTCAAAGATGCCAAAAATATTTTAACCACTTAGACTACTGTACATATTTACTGTGTGGATTTAATCACATAACACTGATGAAATTTCATTACAATTCATTTTTCTAATATTTCATGCTTTGACATTGCAAGCTTATAGAAAACAACTAGTTATAATTAACTGGACCATAGTTTGGGCGAAGAGGAATAAAAATACAAAAAGTAGTTTATACATATTTCCTGAAATTTAGTTATGCCAAGTTTTGGTCAAAGGTGGTTATAAGTCAGCTATTCACTCTTCCATACAGCAGTGTTGCCTGTTAGCCTATTTAACATTTTAGTGTCAATGGGTTACAGGAAATATTCCACAACTAAAATATATAATGAAACGTGTTTCTGTGAAGTTCATAATTCATATTCTTATACCGTTTCCATACTACCTCAATTCTGTTACATAAAGCGTTCTCTGCAGGCATGGCCTACTTTTTAGAAGAACAGATCATATAATCACACTGTGGGGTTTTAATTATGGTTCCAAAAAAATGACAGAAATAAGTGCTGGTTAATTACTCAATTTTATTAAAACTTTAGCAATGACCCCTCTTAAAACTGTGAACATTTTCTAAGAGTGGGTAAGTAATGTTGCAAGATAGCATTTGACAGAGAGATCACAATAATGGTTTTGAAACAATTATGGTCTGAATAAGTGGATTTGTTTCGCTTATCTAATACTTCCCAGAGTGTAATGGAGGAAAATAGTACAGGTATTCACACACCTCATGAAACTGGGGCACATTTACTACTTTATTGTGTTTGACCTCCTTCAAGTTGTAGCACAATTGATATACATGTGAATACTTTCATTCATTTGAAACAATAAAAAGGTAAATGAGTCGAGACATTTTAAACAGAAGAAATGAGAAACACTATGGAAGCATACATTCAGGCTTTCAAATTCGGATGCTGAAACATAAGGGAATCAAAAGGTGTCACAGACTCTGCAAGAGTAGAGTTGCATCAGATTTTGTGCCGCTTTTTCAGTACTTGTTGACAGTAACAACAAAATAATGTGATGAGAAATGATTATCCAGATAACAGCAATTTACTTTTGGCTATCTGTCCTATAAGTTTCATGAAATTATAGAAATATTTGCAGAGGTTCATCCACACCAACACAAAAAGTTTGAAGATCTCTGCTGTAACAAAATTAATAATAATGAGGCAATTTACTTTGGGAATTAAACTATTCAAATCAGAAGTTAAATTTTTAGTTGGTGACTGAGTCCAATACATTACTAAACAAAATGCTGAAAATTAGAGCACTGTGGTCATACAAACAAACAGTTATGGAGAAGTGAATCACTTGGGCAGTCATTTTCACCAAGACTCAGGTTTTTGGGTGAAATCAGCCAGTCAGTACAATATCAGAAAATTGAAAACTGCCATAATCTCAATAACAAGATTGAAAATAGTTGCTGCATTTTTTTCTAAGCTGTTTTCACATCCTGCAATTCTTCAAGTAGAATAAACAACATAAATTCTTCAACCAAACTTCCAGATGAGACAATGAATTAAGTTTCTTGATATTAGTTTCCAAACTGGTAAAACGCACACAATAAAAATCCTAGCTCTCAAGATTCCTCATATTTAACAATATGACAAACAACAATAAAAACATAATACCTTGCCTGTAATGAGCCATAGTTTTATTCTCAACAATCACCCAAAACGTAGTTCCCTCAAGCTCTTCCCTCACTAGTCATAGAGATGTACTGCATGGGAACAGACCCTTCGGTTCAACTCGTCCATGTCAATCAGATACCCCAATCTAATCTAGTCCCATTTGCTAGCACCCAGCCTACAACCTTCCAATTATATACCCATCCAGATGACTTTTAAATGTTGCAATTGTACCACCTTCCACCACTTCCTCTGGCAGCTTATTGTAAACACGCACCACCCTCTGCGTGAAAACATGGCTCCTTAGTTTCTTTTATATCTTTCCCCTCTCACCCTAAACCTATGCCCTCTAGTTCTGGACTCCCTCATCCCAGGGAAGAGACTTTGTCTGTTTGCCCTATCCATGCCCCTTGTGATTTTATAAACTTCTATTAGGCCATCCTTCAGCCTCCGCGCTCCAGGGAAAACAGCCCCAGCCTATTCAACCTCTCCCGACAGCTCAAATCCTCCAAAACTGGCAACATCCTTATAAATCTTTTCTGAACCTTTCAAGTTTCACAAAATCCTTCCAATAGGAAGGAAACCAGAATTGCATGCAACATTCCAAAAGTGGCCTAACTAATGTCCTGAACAACTGCAACATGACCTCCCAACTCCTAAACTCAATACTCTGACCAATAAAGGAAATCATATCAAACGCCTACTTCACTATCCAATCTACCTGTGACTCCACTTTCAAGGAGATATGAACCTGCACTCCAACGTCTCTTTGTTCAGCAACACTCCCTAGGACCTTACCATTAAGTGTATAAGTCCTTCTAAGACTTGCTTTCCCAAAATGCAACACCTCGCATTTATCTAAACTAAACTCCATCTGCCACTCCTCAAACCATCAGCCCATCTGATCAAGATCCTGTTGTAATCTGAAGTAACCTTCTTTGATGTCCACTACACCTCCAATTTTGGTTTCATCTGCAAACTTTTGAACTAAACCTCCTATGTTCACATCCAAATCATTTATGTAAATGATGAAAAGTAGTGGACCCAGCACCGATCCTTATGGCACTCCACTGGTCACAGGCCTCCAGTCTGAAAAACAACCCTCCACCACCACCCTCTGTCTTCTACTTTCAAGCCACTTCTGTATTCAAATGGCTAATTCTTGCTGTATTCCTTGAGATTGAACCTTGCTAAGCAATTTCCCATGGGGAACCTTGTCGAATGCCTTACTGAAGTCCACATAGATCATGTCCACCGTTCTACCCTCATCAACCCTCTTTGTTACTTCTTCAACAAACTCAATCGAGTTCGTGAGACATGATTTCCCATGCACAAAGCCACATTGACTATCCCTAATCAGTCCTTGCCTTCCTAAGTACGTGTAAATCCCATCCCTCAGGATTTCCTCCAACCTAAATTGCCCACCAGTGACGTTATGCTCACCGGTCTATAGTTCCCTGGCTTGTCCTTATTACCTTTCTGAAATAGTGGTACCATGTTCACCAACCTCCAGTCTTCTGGCACGTCACCTGTGACGATCAATGATAAAAATATCTCAGCAAGGGGCCCAGCAACCACTTCTCTAGCTTCCCACAGAGTTCTAGGGTACATCTGATCAGATCCTGGGGATTTATCCACCTTTATGCGTTTGAAGGCAGCTAGCACTTCCTCCTTTGTAATATGGACATTTTTCAACATGTCACCATCTATTTGCTCACATTGTATATCTTCCATGTCCTTTTCCATAGTAAACACTGATGCAAAATACTCATTTAGTATCTCCCCCATCTCCTACAGCTCCATACATCGTCTGCCTTGCTGATCTTTAAGGGGCCCTATTCTCTCCCTAGTTATCCTTTTGTCCTTAATGAATTTGTAAAAACCCGGTTTGCCAACGATATCTCATGTCACTTTTTTGCCCTCCTGATTTCCTTCTTAAGTATACTCCTACTGTCTTTCTACTCTTCTAAGATTCACTCGATCTACCCTATCTATACCTGACATATGCTTCTTTCTTTTTCTTCACCAAACCCTCAATTTCTCTAGTTCATCCAGCATTCCCTATGCCTACCAGCCTTTTCTGTCACCATAACAGGAATGTACTGTCTCTGGACTCTCGTTATCTAATTTCTGAAGGCTTCCCATTTTCCAGCTGCCGTTACCTGCGAACATCTGCCCCCAATCAGCTTTTGAAGGTTCTTGTCTAATACCATCAAAATTAGCCTTTCTCCAATTTAGAACTTCAACTATTAGATCTGGTCTGTCCTTTTCAATCACTATTTTTAAAACTAATAGAATTATGGTCCCTGCCCCAAAGTGCTACCCCACTGACACCTCAGTCACCTGCCCTGCCTTATTTCCCAGGAGCACGTCAAGTTTTGCATCCTCTCGTAGGTACATCCACATAGTGAATCTGAAAATTTTCTTGCACATACATAAATTCCTCTCCATCTAAACTCTGAACACTATGGCAGTCCCAGTCTATGTTTGGAAAGTTAAAATCCCCTATCATAACCACCCTATTTTCTGTAATTGCTCTGATATTCCAGTCCCATGTTCCTAAGTTCCCTGAGTTCATCTGACTTCCCTGTTCAGCCTCTTGCATTGAAATAAATGCAATTTAATTTATTAGTCCTATCTTGTTCTCTGCTTTGTCCCTGCCACCGCCAACTGCTTGACTCACTTTTCTCAACTGTACCAGTCTCAGATTGATCCCTTTCTTCACCATCTCCCTGGGTCCCACCCCCCAACCTTACCTAGCTTAAACCCTCCCGAGCAGCTCTGGCAAATCTCCCTGCCAGTATATTAGTCCCCTTCCAATTCAGGTGCAATCCACCCTTGTCGAACAGGTCAATTCTACCCCAGAAGAGATTCCAATGATCCAAAAATGTGAATCCTTCTCCTATATACCAGCTCTTCTGCCATGCATTCTTCTGCTCTATCCTCTTATTCCCACGAGGAGAAAGTGAGGTCTGCAGATGCTGGAGATCAAAGTTGAAACTTTATTGCTGGAACAGCACAGCAGGTCAGGCAGCATCCAGGGAACAGGAGATTCGACGTTTCGGGCACAGGCCTGAAGAAGGGCCTGTGCCCGAAATGTCGAATCTCCTGTTCCCTGGATGCTGCCTGACCTGCTGTGCTGTTCCAGCAATAAAGTTTCAACCTCTTATTCCTACCCTCACTAGTTCATAGCACCAGGAGTAATCCAGATATTACTACCCTCAAGAATATCCTTTTTAAAATCCTGCCTAACTCTCTATATTCTCCCTTCAGAATCTCATCCTTTTCCCTTCCTATGTCGTTGGTTTCAATGTGTACAATGACCTCCTGCTGTTCCCTCTCCCCTTTAACAACATTCTGCATCCTCTCTGAGACATATTTGATCCTGGCACCAGGGAGGCAACCCACCACTCTGATTTTTCACTGCTGGCCACAGAAATGTCTGTCTGTGCCTTTGACTAGTGCGTCCCCGAACATAAGCAATCGTTTAGAACCCAATGTACCCCTCATTACATGAGAGCCCGTCTTGATACCAGAAACTCGGCTGCTTGTGCTCCGTTCGCTGAGAGTCCATCACCCCCTACATTTTCCAAAACAGCATACTTGTTTGAAGTGGGAATAGCCACGGAAGACTCCTGCCTACCTCTCTTACCTTTCCCAGAGTTAACCCATCTATGTGACTGTATCTGCAGTTTTCTCCCTTCCTATAACCCACATCCATCACATCCCCTTACTCTTGTAAATTCCTCATTGCCTCTGTCACTCCAACCAATCCATTCGATCTGACAGGATTTGCAACCAATGACATTTATTACTGATCTAATCCTCAGTAACACAAACTCTCCCTAAACTCCCACATCTGATGAGAGGAGCATTTCACTCTACTAAAGGCCATTTTTGCTTCTTCCAATCTACAGACCCAGAAGCTAGCACTGTCTTATTCCTCTATAAAACATTGCTCCAGGCTAACTTAATACTTATGACTTCCGAGACATATCTCAACAAAACATATGTAATTAATAAGAACCCATTCTATTCATTATTGTAGATTTACATTAAGGCTACACTTAAAACTATTCAGTTATCTATTTCTGTGCTGTGACCTCTCCAAAACAGGTTCCTCCAAGATCAGTCGTGGATTTCACTGTTTGTTCAGTTTTCCTGGATGCACGCCAATGTCCAGCGATACATGAATTCAAACAGCAAAGGCAATAACTGTGCAGGTTCACTGCTGTGTCAGTCAGCAATGTGGGTTTCTTTCTCTCTCATGCACTGACAATGTGCTGCCTTAGTCTGTCCTCCCTTTTAAAAGTGCCATAGTTTTGACTTTCTTTTTCCTTCAGAATTCCAAAACAACGTGACAACATATAAAACAGCAACTGTTGCTCCTGGAATTTGATAAGATAACCTCCAACACGTAAAATACCTCAAAAGAAAAGGAGCAGCTTGTTACAGCCAGAAATTTTTCCTGTTGTCCATCTTGGATTACCAAAATCGTAAGGTTATGCTTGTGACAACTGAACACAAACAATTCCAAAATACCCCAGCGACAGTCAGGAAACACGAACTCAAATTTATGATATTTGATTAATGTAAGCAAAGTTAGATGCCTATTAAAATGATCAACTTAGAGACAGCAATGGTCACAAAGCTGTAAAATACATCAGGTTCTGCATATTTCAAAGTTAGATGAAAACTTCTGTTTCCAGACAAGTGAACATATAGTAACTACCCACTTCTGCTGTTGAATCTGAAAACAAAATTTCTTCTCAGAAAATACAAGCAGCTGCACAATTAAACTGTTAACTAATCAGGTCTAATCCCTCCCTATTTAATTAAATGTAAAGCACTACTGTACAAAGTCTTATTTCACTGGTAAATCAAGAAATCAGAATGCTCTTAAAATAACCAGAACCAAATGCATTTAATGAAAAGTTCCTTTTTAGCTTTTTAAAAGGGTCCAATAAATATACATCAGGCAAAACACACCAAAGGATCTCTGGTTCAATAGGTGTTGCACCTGCTCATTAATTAAGAGGATTATAAATATCTTTAACTTTTTACCTCCAACTCTAACATAAAGAGGGGAAAAACAAAGCCAGGGTTCCACTCCACTTGTTGGAACACTCAGATATTGTTGCATCAAGTGACCTTGGAATCCAATTCCATCATTAAATAATCTGCCAACATTAACTCTTAAGAGTCATGAAAGGCACAGGACAGCTGACAGAACTTTAACTCCACATTTCAAAGGAAGGAAGAGAACTAAGAAAATAATTACATACTTTGGGAACAGCAGTGTGTATTTTAGCATAACATTTTGGAATGGTTATATATATTAAATTGAGTTTTGCTTGAAAAAAACAAACATTTTGTTAAAGGTTTTTGTCTTGCACTTGTGAGGACAATTCAAAAGCAATACAAATATAAAGGAAAATAATATTTATGCTGTATCAAGAACATGCTAGTTGACTTGCATGGGTCTCTGATTGGAGGAAGCAGTACCATGGAGAACGTACTAGTTGGTGACTGATAGGTAACTACCAAATTGTGTTAAATTTTAAATCAGGTAGGTTGACTCTGATGAAGACATTGCCTACAGAAATGAACAAGAGAGTGGCTGTTACCTATTTAATTGAATTGAAACTGGCACAGTATGTGTATACATTCTTCCCTTCTGCAAAAAATTGGGTCTTGTAGTGCAAGCAATTGCACCACACTGTGATTCCAACTAAAAATCCTAAATTGGTGTTCAGCATAATTCGTCATGCATTCAGGATTATTTACTGAAGGTTGTCCAACTACAGGCTCACATTTAATGGAGGATATTGCGTTTTCTCTTTTCCAAGGAAAGGCAGATCAACTATAAACTAATTTTGCTTGTACAAAACAGCTGGAAGGACATTTATATTATTTCAGCAATACTCAAGTACTACAATTTATATCAAGTAGATCATGCAGATCTGAAGGGTGAATTCAGTGCTGAGTAAAAGCATAAAATCCAATACAATTACCATGAAACAGTCCATGGTTTTCTATTGCATTATACTAGTTCAGACCACAGAAATCTACAGTCCAGTGTAAATCTATGACCCATGTGGAATTGAGAGCAAGATCAAAGAGTGATAAAAATAATTTACTTTTAAGTAATATTTTGTGTGAACAAGATGTCTCAAAGCACTTTATCATTTATTTCCTTTAAAATTAAGTGCAGCGTTTATCTATTAAGCAGCTACAGAAGCAAACTGCTCAGGTAATGTCCCAAGAACAGTAAATAAAATGAGCAATCATTTAATCTATTATGACGGTATTAGTTGAGGGAGAAATATTTGTGTAACTACCATGAAAACTACGTGCTGCTCTTCAGAAAATCCTACAGCATATTTTTCACCCAGCAGGAATAGGATTTACAGCTACTCAACACCTCATCCAAAGGGAGGCAGCACTCAATGTAAATTGATACTTCAAACAGAGAATGGTAGAGAAACTCAGAAGATCTGGCAGCATCTCTAGACAGAAACAGAGTTAACATTTCAAGTCCAGTACGATATTTCCTCAGGAGTTCTGTCAATCACACTCCTTAAGTTTCTCCAGCATTCCCAGTGTATGTTTTGAATTCCCAGCATCCACAGAATTTTGCTTTTATTCAACTTCATTGCTTGAGCACTAAAATCCTGGAGTCAGCTCGAACCTGCATACTCCTGCGTCACAACCAAGAATGCTAGCACCAAAAAGTGGTTTGGATACCACAACTTAACTCAATGAAAAGCTGGAAGTCTAGAGACAAGTCCCAACCCAGAAATCAGAGAGATACAATAAATTCTTCCGAGTGGATTATTTTGTACCAGTTCCAAAATGACGACAAATTGAGTCAGAAAACTTTCACAAGGGTCTTACACATTCAGATACTAAAAACAAACTAGAAATTTAGTTTACTTAGACTGCATATGGATGCATCAAGTTTAACTGGTAGAAGAAAATTCCAGTTATTACTGGAGTCGCAGTTGTTGTATAAAGCCCAATTGCAATACTTTGAATTGGGAAGGTTCATGAAACTACTGTGTTTAATGATATAAATCAATGGGATACATGATACACTCGCTAAGTCAAATTTGTTATAGAACACAATCAACTGAACACATCAAATACCTATTTCACAAAACTAGCGCTTAATGGAGGAGGGCAACTAATACTTGGGAGGGCTTTACTAGATGGAATTACAATCAAGGAGCTCGAATCAGGTTGTGAACAGTGATATCCAACTGACAACTACACAACGAAGATTGAACTGAACTGATTCCCTACAATTACGTATCAAGAATAAATAATTAAGTGCTCTGGTACTCATCACTAAATTAACCTTTATTAATGAGCTGAAAATGTGTTGCTGGAAAAGCGAAGCAGGTCTGGCAGCATCCAGGGAACAGGAGAATCGACGTTTCGGGCATAAGCCCTTCTTCAGGATCTTTATTAATGAGATCAAGAAAGCATTTTAGCTCACAATGTTAGAGATGTTGCATTGCATTTACATGGATAAAATGAAAACTATTAATGTCCATGATGTGCCATCACATTCTGCCCTTGTTTTAACCATGTTGTGGATGCATAGAATTGGCATCACTTCCATCATCTTGCCACACAACCGTACACCGTACAATTTACATCCTTCAATTTCCATATGTATAATAACAACAATTACAAATATGCCAAAGGAATTCATTTCATTATCACGATGAACTCCAACAGATCAATAGTTAAAATTAAAAGATCTCAGAAAGATAGGAAAAAACTGTACAAGGTCATATGTCCCGAGCTAAGTATATTCTCCCAGGGCATCAAACATGTAAGGGCTCTTGGACATTTTTACTTGTAGCCAAAAATTGTGTTAAATCACAATTCTGTTCAAAAAGAATGGTATACACTAAAGTTAATAACCCAACTGCCAAAATTCTTGAAATGTTATTACTTTCTTAAAGTAGGAATTACAGATACTGCAGGTTCAAGAACCACAAGAACTAGGTTAAAGGAATAAAGCAAACCTATAAAGGGAGCTTGAGGGTGTTCAAGTTATGAAATGGTCAAGAAAAGTACTGTTCCAGACTTTACTCAAACTCCTACAATGTCTGCAATGTTTTCTAGGAATTGTCATTTTTTATCTCAACATTCACATATTTAAAAAATACTACTCAGTGTGCAATTAGCAAGATCCACTTTTACCAGACAAACTCTGCCTTCCAATTAATTGCCCATAAGCAAGTGCCAAGACCATGGCATTGAGATCTTGCTCCTCCCCTATTCTATCTAAACGTCTTAAGTGCAATACCAAAATAATGGTTACAGCAGTAAAGGAGATGTTGCTTTGCCAGAAAAGAAGCAAACTAACTCATACTTACTCTTTTAATGTGGCTATTAAAAAGCTGTTGACAAAATGGCAGCAGGGTTGGTATTCAGGGGAATAAAGAGATTAATTGGACCAAAAAGACCTCGGCATCTAAATCTAACTCATGCACAAGTAAAATGCTGCAGGGACTGTGAATCGAAGATAAAAATATACAGTATATCAGGTAGCAACCCTAGAGACAGGAACAGAGTTAAGACTTCATGTTGATGACATAAAGGGAATCTCAATTACAGTTCAACTCATGAAGCACCAAAAGGGTGTTTTTTTCATTGTTTTCACATGCTGCACAGAATTCATAAATAAATGATAGAATATTACTGGATCATAAAACATAGGGTAAAACCTGAAGGAATTCCATTTCAATTTCTGAAGCAAATATGCTCATAAAATGCTTCTCTAAAAATTAAATAAATCAAACAACTTGTAGTTATAAAGTGATTATATCCTGAAAAAGCATTCCAAAGCATTTAGCAGAAACAGAATAAAAGAAAAAGGAAAACGAAGATAAAATAAGAGATATTAAACAGGACAATAAAAGGTCTGGGTATTAAATACAGTCTAAAAGAGAAACAGAAGATTGAAGGAGTTCAGGAAGGAAATTCTAAACTATTGGTCTGGTTAGCTTTTAGCAGTTGTGCCTTTAGTTCAGTCGACATATGATACACAACTGGGTACAGGTCTGGCACAAAGTCTGTCCCTGTTGCTCAGAAGGGAAGGGGGGGGGGGTGGGGGGGGGGGGGGGGGGGACCTTTGGCATTGGGGACTCATAGTTAGGGGGACATTTAAGAGATTCCATGGGAATGAGAAAGACTCGCCGGGCAAGGAATAGGGAGAGAGAGCAGGTCGGACCAAGGAAAACCCTAAAGCTTTCTATAGGTATGTCAGGAATAATAAAAAATGACTAGAATAAGATTAGGACCAGTCAAGGACAGCAGTGGGAAGTTGTGTGTGTAATCCAAGGAGATAGGAGAGGCACTATATTGATATTTTCCGTCAGTATTCACACAAGAAAAAGACAATGTTATTGAGGAGAATACTGAGATACAGGTAATTAGAATAGTCGAGATAGAGGTTCATAAGGTGGTGTTAGCAATTCTGGCAAGTGACATAATAGATAAGTCCCTCGGGCCAGATGGGAATTATCCTAGAATTCTCTGGGAAGCTCAGGAGGAGATTGCAGAGCCTTTGGCTGTGATCTTTATTTTGTCATGGTGCCAGAAGACTGGAGGATAGCAAATATCATCCCATTGTTCAAGAAGGGGAGTACAGACAACCCTGTAATTATAGACCAGTGAGCCTTACTTCGGTTGTGGGTAAAGTGTTGGGAAAAATTTTAAAAGGATTTATAATTATCTGGAAAGGAATAATTTGATTAGGGATGGTCAACATCGTTTTGTGAAGGGTAGGCCGTGCCTCACAAACTTTATTGAATTATTTAAGAAGGTGACCAAACAGGTGAAGGAGGGGAAAGCAGTTGATATGGTGTATAGGGATTTCTGTAAAAAGTTTGAAAAGGTTCCCCACAGTAGACTATTGCAGAAAATACAGAGGCATGGGATTGAGGGTGATTTAACAGTTTGGATCAGAATTTGGCGAGTTGTCAGAAGACAGAAGGTGGTGGTTGATGGGAAATATTTATCCTGGAATTCAGTTACTAGTGGTGGACCGCAAGGATCTATTTTGGGACCACTGCTGTTTGTCATTTTTATAAGTGACCTGGATGAGGGCATAGAAGGATGGGTTAGTAAATTTGCGGACGACACTATGGTCAGTGGAGGTGTGGACAGTGCAGAAGGATGTTGCAGGTTACAGAGGGACATAGATAAGCTGCAGAGGTGGGCTGAGAGGTTGCAAATGGAGTTTAATGGGGTAAAGTATGAGGTGATTCACTTTGGAAGGAGTAACAGGAATACAGAGCACTGGGCCAATGGTAAGATTCAAGATAATGTGGATGAGCAGAGAGAGCTCAGTGCCCATGCGCATAGATCCCTGAAAGTTGTAACCAGGTTGCTAGGATTGTTAAGAAGGCATACAGTGTGTTGGCTTTTATTGGTAGAGGGATTGAGTTTCACAGCCATGAGGTCATGTTGTAGCTGGACAAAACCCTGGGGGGGCCCACGCTTGGAGTACTGCATACAGTTCTAGTCACTGCATTATAGGAAGAATGTGGAAGCACTGGAAAAGGTATAGAGAAGATTTCCCAGGATGTTGCCTAGTACGGAAGGAAGGTCTTGTGAGGAAAGGCTGAGGGACTTGACGTTGTTGTTGTTAGAGAGAAGGTGGTTGAGAGGTGACTTAATAGAAACATAAGATGATCAGAGGATTAGATAGGGTAGACAGTGAGAGCCTATTTCCCCAGACGGTGATGGCTAGCACAAAGAGCCATTGCTTTATATTGAGGGGTGATAGATTAGATTAGATTAGATTACTTACAGTAATCGGCCCAACAAGTCCACACCGACCCTCCCAAGAGCAACCCACCCAGACCCTACATTTACCCCTTCATCTAACACTATGCGCAATTTAGCATGGCCAATTTACCTAACCGGCACATCTTTGGACTGTGGGAGGAAACCTGAGCACCTGGAGGAAACCCACGCAGACATGGGGAGAATGTGCAAACTCCACACAGACAGTTGCGTGAGGTGGGAATTGAAGCCAGGTCTCTGGCGCTGTGAGACAGCAGTGCTAACCATTGAGCCACCGTGCCGCCCATATAGGACAGATGTCAGAGGTAGTTTCTTTACTCAGAGTAGTAAGGGCATGGAAGGCTCTGCGTGAACAGCAGTAGACTCGTCAACTTTAAGGACATTTAAATGGTCAGTCGATAAACATATGAATGATAATGGAATAGTGCAGTTTAGATGGGCTTCAGATTGTTGCACCGATCTGTGAAACCATCGAGGGCTGAGGGGCCTGTACTGCACTGTAACATTCTATGTTCAATACCAGAGTTAGAGGAATGAAGGAAAAGGTCTGGAGGACAGGGTACGGTTACAGATATAGGAAGGAAAAAAAACATGATCTTTAGTGGTCAGAGCATTGAGTACGGGGGTTGGGAGGTCATGTTGGTTAGGCCACTTTTCGAATACTGCAAGCAATTCTGGTCTCCTTCCTGTTAGAAGGATGTTGTGAAACTTGAAAGGGCTCAAAAAAGATTTACAAGGATGTCTCCGGGGTTGGAAGATTTGAGCTATAGGGAGATGCTGAATAGGCTGTGGCTGTTTTTCTTGGAGCATCAAAGGCTGAGGGGTGACCTTGTAGAGGTTTATAAAATCATGAGTAACATGGATAGGATAAATAAACAAGGTCTTTTCTCTGGGGTGGGAGGGTCCAGAACTAGAGAGCATAGGTTTAAGGTGAGAGGTTTAAGATTTAAAAGGGACCTAAGGGGCAACTTTTACACACAAAGGGTGATGCGTGTATGGAATGAGTTGCCAGAGGAAGTGGTGGAGGCTGGTACAATTACAGCATTTAAAAGGCAAATGGATGGGTATATGAATAGAAAGCATTTAGAGGGACATGGGCCAACTGCTGGCAAATGGGACTAGATTAGGTTAGGATATCTGGTCAGTATAGCGGAGTTGGACCGAAGGGTCTGTTTCCGTGCTATACATCTCTATGACTGTAAGAATTTTAAATGTGACATACAACAGCTATATAGTTCAGAAGGACAAGTGTCACAAGCAAGAAGGACCGCATGCAGTATCTAAAACAGGCAGAACTTTAGATGAACTGGCATTTGAGAACAAAGCACAAATGGCAATAAATAACAGCAAGAGAAAAAGCTATATAAGGCACTTGATAGTTCAATTACGAAATAAAATGTCCTAAGACACTGCACAGGCACATATTCCAATAAAAACAACCATCAAGCCAAAGGAGGCAATATTCAAAATTTGTTTAGGAATGCTTTAAGTTAGAAACGTGGAATGCTTTTGGAAATGCAGAGGACCCAGACAGCTGAAAGCTAATCCGCCAAATGGGTAAATCCACCAGTGATATATACATATCATATGCATATACATATGCACATACAGCCAGTGCTGAGAATACAGAATTTGTAAATTATTGTAGGACTGTAGATTAGAGACATGAAGGAATCTGAACATAAGGAAGAGAGCTTCAAAACTGAGGTATTAGTGGACAGGAAAAACCAGGTCGAAGTGCACCAAGGCTGATGGATTAATGGAACCTGTGGCAAGTTAGGACATAAGTAGCAGTGTTTTGAATACATCCGGGCTAACATAGTGAAGTACAACACCAGAACGATTGATTGTTAGGAGATAATGAACGAAGTGTTCAGCACAGGCACAGACAGACAGTATTACAGAAATGGAAATGGGAAATCTCTGATGTGGGATCAGAAGCTCGGTTCAATGTCAAGCAGGATATTGAGGATACAAGAGGTCTGACAGCAAACAGGAAGAGGAATGGCTAAAATAAAACAAAGAACTGTGAATGTTGGGAAATCTGAAATAAAAACAGAAATGACTTCAGAACGGAGTTTCTTCTCGAGGAAGGTCACTGGACTCAGAACATTAACCGAGCTTCCTCTCCACACATGCTGCCAGACCCACTGAGTTTCTCCAGCAATTTATTTTGAGGGAGAAGAATGGAACTCACTAATAACAGACTTATAAATAAGCCAGAGGTTAATCTGCTCTTTCCAATGATTAACTGGAGAAAATTTCAGCTTATCCAAAACTGCATATCAGCAAATTGGCTTACTACACAGAAGTGGTAGAGGGGTAGTTAGTTGCTGGGTAATATCAGCCTTTATATGAAACCTGATATTCTGTCTTTGAATAATACCACCAATCCGAATCATAACCGAAAAAACAGTACTTGCAAAGTGCCTTTCATGGTCTCAAATGATGTCCCACAAGCAGTGAAGCATTTTTGAAGTGCAGCCTCTGCCATGTTGGACAAAGAAATGTAAAACAGTAGCAGGCTAAGGATAGATCCAGAGATACTTATGTGGGAGAGAAGTCACTGCAGATTCTCTGGCTACAACTTCAGGCTAAGAGAACTAGCAGAACAGCATCCCACTCAGCTGAATAGTGAAGACAACGACAAATAATGACCAAGGAACATTTGACTTATCAATCTGCCCACTTGACACTGGCTTGATAAAGTGCAAACAAGTGAATGAAAAATAGAACTTTGTTAATAAATGGGTTCCAAACTAATACAGTAAAACTACTTAAATTCTGTAACTGAAAATTAACTTTATCCTCCCACCATCCCAAAAATGTGTTAAAACTCCAAAAACAGAGGAGAAAAAAAAATCAAATGCAAATTCCTTCGTTCTGGGCTTCTTCATGTTGTACAAGTGAAAACACATACAATTCAATATACCAGTATTGAGGGACTCTGGATACATCACAATTTCCCCAAGACATCACCAGTTGGTACTGTGTTTTAATAAATAATTTACTTTTCAAGAAGAGATTACATTTAAATTATGAGCGGGTTCTTTGATTAAAATTCTTCTTTTGGCTTTTACAACTGGTGTTAATAAGAGCTGTATAACAGTACTGATTCTAGATTAGTGGTGCTGGAAAAGCACAGCAGTTCAGGCAGCATCCAAGGAGCAGGAAAAATCAACGTTTCAGGCAAAAGCCCTTCATCAGGAATGTAACAGTACTGAGTTTTACCTGAATCAGGAATGAATGGATCAGTTTAATCATTTTTGTGTGCATCATCCACACCAGAGTTTGACTGACAGCAAATGAATAAATGAGCACACCAATGCCAACTGGCAAGGTAAATGTAATTTTATTATCCTCATATTATGCTTATTGCAACTTAGTTTTTGTAAATTGAGTTCACTAAGTTTGTTTGTACAACGCAGCTCAACACATTTAATTTCATGAAACATTTAAAGAAACAATTCAAGAGCATTTATTTGGGAAGAGGCACCACATCAGTGCAGTATACAGAGCCACATGGATCAAATCTAATTTAGAAATCCTCTCCTGTAAACTTGACAGTCAACTCCCAGAGTCCCAAATTGACATTTCACTTGGGCTAACAAATGACAGTTAGGCACCACTACTCTGAAAGAAAAATGATACTGTTCAACATATCATTTTATTTCTCTTCCCCTCCCCCATCAAATCCTGCATCTAATCACAAATTAGCAGCAGTGAACAGTTAACAGAAATGTCCACAGCTCCAATAATTCCTTCACTTTCTTGCCCACTGAATCGAAAAACGTTATAGTGCATTACAAAATGAAAAAAAAAATTACTCTTGCAATTGAAAATTAAAGCAAATTTACACACAACTTTAAAACTCAATTTGAATGCAGTGTTACTATACCCCCACAAAACAAGTTGATTTGGTTAACAATATTCATATCAAGGAAACCCTTGGGAGAGTATCACTGCACGTCACAGAATTATAGAATCAATAAGATATTGTTCGAACCGAAAATAAAATAAACGTTTAGTGGCATTGTTATGTGACAGAGAGTGAAATAATAATAGATAACAATTACAAAACAGCAATTATTAGCTACACAATCCGAATATCTTTGCTCAATAAGTCAGCCAGTTATTATCCACCCAACCTATTAAATTCAGATGATGCTTTTGTGTCGATGAGACGACTTGCAGTCGAGGTAAAGATTAGCAAATTCTCTGGGGTTGCGGGTTTGCCCATCCCTTCTGAACATTTCTCACTGACGGCAAGAAGTGGGGAGGAGGGAGACCCAGTTTTATTTTAAAAAGGACAAACAAAATCGCCCGCTCCCCTTCTGTCTTGGAGCAATCGGAGGGGTTGCTCTGGAGGTGACAATGTGACCAGAAATGGGGGAGGAAAGGGGATGGATTCCTCCCATACCCCCCCACACACACACTCCCCCCTCTCTCGGTTGAATGCAGGCCTCTGCACTGCAGAGCGAGGGAGAAACAGGCGGCAGCAAAGAGCAGGACAGGACGGCCCGCTCCCGTCAATGACAAGCACCCACTCACCCCCCTCCCGGGGACGGGGGGAGCTCATTACCGTCCCCGAGGCCTGGGAGCTCTCCTCCAGCCCCTACCTCCCCACAGAGGCATTCAGACACACATCCTCCTGGCCGGGGCCTCCAGCTTCACCACCCCCTCCCCCTTTTATTTAATTCTTTGCCCCCCTTCCTTTTCTTGTTACCTGGAAATCCCGATCCTCATTGAAGCGAGCGAATTTGTCAGCCATTTTGCCGACACTTGTTTTCCTCTCCGACAATCCTCTCACCCACCACCACCCCCCCGCCCCCTTCGCGACGATCCGCTCTGCCCCGCCCCCCAGCACGTCACGCTCCACCCCCGCGCGTGACCCGCCGTTGCCGCGGCGACGGCGCCTGATTGACGTGCCCGGCCCAACCCAGCGCCGGAACCGCGGCCACCCGGGCCGGCGTGGGTCACGTGGCGGCATGATTGACAGCTCCGCCGGGATTGTCGGCCCGATGGTTCATCGCTGCCGTAAGCGATTGCGTGCAGCGGACGAGAGAGAGGTTGCAAGTCAAAGCACGGTGTGCAATCATGTCTTCAGCCTCATGTCGAGTGTCTTTCAGTCTGTAGGACGCTGACATTGATATTGACTGAGGGGAGCTAACTGCTTCGATGTGGCATTGCTAATCTGTATAAATTTGACATTTGATTCTTTCCCTTTGTCTATTTTTGGCTTAGGCAAGGTTCAGAAATGCAATCTGGAAGCGAACCAAATCATTTTCAGCATTGATCCAATCTGAATAGAACAGCAGGTGCAAAATAGTAATTCCTAAAAATGTGCAATGCCCGTTCAATGAACTATTGCAAATGACCCATTCTGGTTCTTTTCAGTTGTACAGGAAATTGAAGACGCAGGCAATGTGTTATCACGTGATTCAAAGCAGGAAATTTCAGGGGAATTGCTTGCAGTTTCAAAGTAAACATATCTGGTTATGTTATTTGTCCCTCTTTGAATAAAGAATATGTACCTTCTCATATTTCATTCCACTAAAAGTTTCAATGTGATATAAAAACAGTCAAATGTTGGAGAAAATTGAAGTCTGGCAATATGAAACAAGCAAAGTTAACGTCTCCTGTCATGTGTGAGTTATGTTGGATTGGGAACACTATAATTCGTGTTTTTCTCAGATGTGGCCAGACCTGCTGAATTTCTCCAGCACTTTTAGTTTTACTTCCATTTCCAGCACGGTAGCATTGTGCTGTTATTTTAATATGATGTTTTCATGCTTTCTGTTGTTTCCCAATAGAATTTCTGATGTCTCCAACTTCTGACCCCACAGCAATCAATGTACTTACAATGATCTTGTTTAATGTAAACAAAGGTTATAATCACAGTTGACCATTCTATTCTGCTAGGAGAAAGTGAGGACTGCAGATGCTGGAGATCAGAGCTGAAAATGTGTTGCTGGAAAAGCGCAGCATTAGAACACCATTCTATTCTGCTGTTGGTCACATGTGTGCCCACCCTTGGTTCTGCCAAATTTGGACCAAGGACACCATTCTCCTCCCATACCCATGTTGCAAACCACAGGAAGATACGAATCTGCTATTTCTATTCTTTTCACTAGCCCAGTAGGCCAAAATTATTTTAGTGCTCTTCCCATCTTGTGCGCTAGTCCTGGTTTTCTAATTTCTATATCCACTCATGGCTTCTCCAAGTTCATTTGATCATAAGTCCTGCTGCTATCTTGTAACCATAATTTTATTCACTGCCCTAACTTCTTTTTTTGGCTCCCTCTTTGCCAAGTTGCTAACAGCTCTCTTGCTTCATGTTCTTTCACACTTGCCTTCAAGTACATTGTCAGCACCACCCTTCTATACATCATCCTACATAAAAACAACAAAGGCAAACTGTCTTTCCTTAAACTTCTCAACCTGTCTGCAGACTTGAACACAGTTGATCAGATTCTCCTCTTTCAATATTTCTTCTGAGTTGTCCAGCTAGGTAATAGAACAGTACATGACTGACTCAGTTGTAGTCAGAGAATTGTCATCAATGGTTTCTCTTCCTTGTCATAGAGTAATACAGCATGTAAACAGACTCTTCGGTCCAACCAGTCTATGCTGACTATAATCCTAAATTAAACTAGTCCCACCTGCCTGAAATTGGCCCACATGCCTCCAAACCTTTCCTACTCATGAACTTTTCCAAATGTCTTTTGAACATTGAACTGTAACTGCATCCACCACCTCTTGAGAAGTTCATCCACATACCCACCACTCTTTCTGTAAAAAAAAGTTTATTTTCGTGTATTTTTTAAATCTTTCTTCTCCCACCTTGAAAATATGTTTTCCAGTCTAGGAAAAAGACTCCTGCCATTCACCTTATCTATATACCTCAAGATTTTATAATCCTCTATAAGATCACCCCTCAACTTCCCATGCTCCACTGTAAAATGTCCCAGCCTATCCAACTAGTCCTTCCCCATCACCACGGTTGTTCCCCAAGAATCGATCCTTGGCCCTACCTTAATTTGTCACATTCTCTGTTTTCCTATCCCTTGAGGGTTTTTCCTTTTGCATCCTCCTATTCCTTGATCATGTGCTCTACTCACCAGTCAACTTATGCTGATATATGTAACCTTTTTGGACAATCATTTTCTCTTTGCTTACCAAGCTCCAGTCCTGATAACATACTACTATGATTTCCTGTTTAAACCTGAATTACAAATTACATATCCTTTCAAGCACAAAGACTATCTGCAGTATTTCCATCTCAGCTTCTCAAAACAGCCTCACAAAAACTCCACTTGGTTGAAAATAATTCTACAATCTCGCTCTAAGATAATTAGACTTGTCTTTCTTCATTCCAAGGTGCACCTCCCCTATTTGGTCTAAAATTATGTTCCATCAACTTGCCTGATGATTTTAAAATATTAATCACATAAAGAGGTTGTCGGAGGCTTTAAGTCACTGCTTGCAGCTGGCATTTTACTTTCATCCTGTTTGATATTAAAGCCATATTTGATGTCAGTGGGATGTTTTAATAGATATGGGGTCAAAATTAAAATGCTCCATTGTACTTTTAGAAACAGTCGAAACAGAAACAGGAGAAGCCATTTATTCCTTGAAGCTCTCTCCACCATTCAGTGAGGTAGTGTCAAATCTTCCATTTCATTGCCTTTCTCTTGCTTTTTTTTTGCATTTTTTGATGCTGTTAACATGTAAACCCTATCAAGCTAAGTCATGAACATGCTTAATGACTACTCCTCCAGGCCATTGAGGTAGAGAATTCCAAAGATTCACTATCCTTCAAGACAAGAAATTTATATTTATCTCAGACCTATGTGGCCTTACTCTTATTCTTTGAATGTGTTCTCTGGTTCTCGCCTCTCCATTCAGGGAAACATTCTTCCTGCATCTACTCTGTTGATCCCTGTAAGAAATTTGTATGTTTGAATTCAATTGTCTCTGCTTCTTCAAAACACCAGCGGTAATAGGCCCAGACTTTTTAACCTTTCATTTTCATAGGACGTGCGCCCAGGAATTAATTTGGCAGATTGTTCTCTCGCTCTCTCTCTCTCTCTCTGGCAATTGCATTTTTCCATGGAGAAAGAGGTCAAAACTGCACACAATACTTCAACTATTGTCCCACCAAGGCTATGTATAGTTGTAGTTAGACAGCTTTATACAATAAACCCTATTGTAATAAAGGCCAACGTGCCATTTGTCTTGTTAATTCATAGCTCACTGCTTGTTAACTTTCAGTGACTCATGAACAAGAACACCCACTCTGAAGTTCAACACATCCCAACCTCTTAACATTTTAAAAAATACTGTGCATTTCTGTTTTTCATGACGTGGACAACTTCACATTTTTACACATTGCATTCCATCTGCCATATACTTGACTACCCATTTAGCCACTCCAAATCCCCTTGTAATATCTTGAGGCTTTGTTACAAGTCAAGCTTTGTGTAATCTGTAACAAATGCCATCAACATTACTCAGTAACAGGCATTCAAGTTTCCACTGAACTTTGGTACTTTATCTAAAAGTTAAATAATGAAGGGGTTGGTTCTGCTACCATCTTTTAGATCAGGTGTTCGACTGAAGTACAGCTTACAATTCAGGTGGATCCAAAAGATCTCATTGCAATTTTGAAGAGCCTCATGGTTAGCACAGACATTGTGGGTCAGAGGGCTTGTTCCTGTGCTGTACTGTTCTATATTCTATATAACAGAGGGTACGTTCTCTCAGTGTGATAACCAGCAGTCATTCCTTGGCCAACATCACCAAAACAAATTAAACAAATTATCTTGGCGTTCAGCTCATTTCTGTCTGTGGGACTTTTCAGTGCACAATTTTATTTTCCAAGTTTTCCAACACACACTTCAAAAGATGTAAAAGCTGATTTCTAAATGTTTGCATTTTGTTTTATTTTGATGTTGATTTTGTTTTATGAAATAATTTAATTATGTTCAGGAAGATGAATAATGTTTCGTATGGGAAAGGCACAAGCTCCTGTGATTTTTGCCACTGAAATGTGTTTGAGGTCATAAACAGATAGTTACGGAGATTCTCATGCCTAAGGTTTTTAATTGTTGACTGTTCGACTCACGGTGTGAAAAAAATCAACAACACGCAGAATAAAGCCTGTTTGAACAGGCTGCGCACTGCACACAGCTGTGTAAGGCAAATTAAATCAAAGATATGTTTCTGTCTCATGTTCAGTAAATTCCAAAGCTATAAACAGGCAGAATGTATGGCCCATTGAATCTGGTAACAAAGTGAACTTTTAAAACACAGAGGCGGCTACACATGGAGAAGAGAGAGAGAGAGAAATGAGTTGTTAAGATAGAAGCAAAAATAATGATTCCCAAATTCACTACACAAATGAATATTCCTAGAAGCTTGCCAAACTATTAGGATAGGACTTCCCACAAAAATATCCTACTTTTATAGCTTTCAAAATCAACTACAGACATCTATTCAGGATTCAACACATTTGCTATCACTTCTACTTCTTCATGTAAGATGGTAATGTTCCAGTAAAAACAAAACTCACACCACACCCAGAAAACATAGAATGACATGGGATGAGTCATGGGACACCACCCCCACACCAAATCACATGCAGCAAAACCTGGGCTGATAAGCGACAAGTTTGCCATGCCATGCTTGACAATGACCATCTCTAACAAGAGATGATCTAACAACCTGTATCTCCACTTGGTATTCAATGTCATTACCATCTCTGAATTCCCCACCATCAACATCCTAATAGCTACTATTAACTAGGAATTGAATTGTACCGAGCATCTGAATGCTACAGGAGCAGGCCAGGGACTAGTGAGTTACAATGAGGTGTAACTCACCTCCTCTTTCCCCTGAATCTTTCCACCATCTGCAAGACACAAGTTAGGGCTGTGATAGAATACTCTTCTCTAGCTTGGAAAAGTGGAGTTCCAATAGCACTCAAGAAACTCAACGTCATCCAGGTGAGCACCATGCTTGGCTGGAACCCAACCACCCGGTAAACAGGCAGTCAACATCACTAATGCACAGTAGTAACAATAGATCATTCATGGGATGCATAGCAGCTACTCATCAAAGTTTCTTTGACAGCGCTTTCTGAATCTGTTGTTATATAAAACAATTGGCCTGAGAGAGTTCATTTGGAAACTTTGGAATACCTCTGCTCACTGAGATATAAAGAATGGTCTTTGGGAGGAGTTAGAGTCAAAAAGTGCGGTGCTGGAAAAGCATAGCCAATCAAGTAGCATCTGAGGAGCAGGAGAGTTGACGTTTCGAGCATAAACTCTTCATCAGGATGATCGGCAGTGCTTTTCCAGCACCACACTTTTTGACTCTGATATCCAGCATTTGCAGTCCTCATTTTTTCCCCTTTGGGAGGAGTTAGTCAATTCTAAGTTAATCAGTGTGTAGTTAAGTGTTAGTCTGTTCTTCAGTCTATAGCCATGAGCGTAGACAAAGTAATTATCTCTGAGGAGATAATATTTCTCTAATCTGGTGTTAGTGCAGTTAGCCAGTCTTAATCTAATATTACCTATTATCTTATTGTTACATCATACTTGTTTTTCAAGTGTATGACTCTTCTGCCAAGACTTAAAGTCATCGAGTCATAGAGTCATACAGCAACCAGTCTAGGCTGACCACAATCTCCAACTAACCTAGTCCCACCTGCATGGTCCTCGTCCACATCCCTCCACCCCTTTCCTATTTATGTACTTATCCAAATGTCTTTTTAAAATTGTAACTGTACTCGCATCCAAAACTTCCTCTGAAAGTTAATTCCATGTGCGAGTCTCCATCTCAGTGAAAAATTTGCCCCTCATGTCTTTTTTAAGTCTCTTTCCTTTCACCTTAAAAATGTGCCTCCTGGTTTGAAATCGCCTACTATTAATTCTATCCATAAGCCTCATTATTTTATTAACTTCTATAAAGTCGCCTCTTAACCTGCTACGCTCCAGTGAAGAAAGTCCCAGCTTATCCAGCCTTTTTTTATAACTCATACCTTCCACACTTCACAACATCCTGGTAAATTTCTTTTGAACCCTCTCCAGCTTAATAATATCTTCCTATAACTGGGTGACCAGAACTGGACACAGTATTCCAGACTTATTCATAGTTAACCCTTCACTTCTTAATTTGAGTGAGCCTAGTACAATATTACAAAACTCATTTGTGGATTCCTTTCTCTCAGTCCCAAATTAACTTATGTTTTAAAAAGGGTCAATTTAACTAAACGTTCTTGAGTTAATAAAATAAGTGCATTTATTAATCACTAAGCACAATTAGTAATAACACAAGCACACATTTTAAAAATAAGAGGGGAGTCCAAAACATAAAAATTAAAACATAACACAGGTCAGTTTCTGAAAGGTTGGTGAAAAGTAGATATTTGACCATTGCAGCTGTTGCAATGGGTGTCACCAATGATGTTAACATTGACAGTTCAACAATTGATCACTAGATTGTTGCTTTGTAGGTTGCTTAAAACTCTTTGGCCCTGATTCATTTCTGTAGTAGGAGAAAGTGAGGACTGAAGATGCTGGAGATCAGAGTCAAAAAGTGTTGTGCTGGAAAAGCACGGCAGGTCAGGCAGCATCAGGGGAGCAGGACAGTCGATGTTTTGGGCATAAGCCCTTCATCAGGAATGTGGGGGAGGAAGTGAGCAGGAAGATAAATAAGGTGGGGCCAGGAGGGAGGTAGTTGGGAATGTGATAGGTGGATGAGGTGGGGGAAGATGGCAATAGGTCGGAGGGAAGGATGGAGCAGATAGGTGGGAAGGAAGATGGACAGGTAGGACAGTTCAAGAGGGCTGTGCCGAGTTGGAGGTTTGGATCTGGGATGAGGTGGGTTGGAGGTGAGATGAGGAAACTGATGAAATTGACATTGATGCCATGTGGTTAGAAGGTCTCAAGGTGGAAGTAGAGGCATTCTTCCTCCAGGCATCAGGTGGTTTGGATTTTGCAGTGGAGGGGGCCCAGAACGTGCATGTCATACAGTCATAGAGATGTACAGCACAGAAACAGACCCTTTGGTCCAACCCATCCATGCCGATCAGATATCCTAACCTAATCTAGTCTCATTTGCCAGCACTTGGCCCAAATCCCTCTAAACCCTACCTATTAATATAACCATCCAGATGCCTTTTAAATGTTGTAATTGTACCACTTCCTCTGGCAGCTCATTCCACACAGGCACCAACTTCTGTGTGAAAATGTTGCTCCTTAGGTCTCTTTTATATCGTCCCCCTCTCATCCTAAATCTATGCCCTCTAGTTCTGGACTCTCCCATCCCAGGGAAATGACTTTGTCTATTTATTCTGTCCATGTCCCTCATGATTTTATAAACCTCTATAGGTCACCCCTCAGCCTCCAACACTCCAGGGAAAACAGCCCTAGCCTGTTCAACCTCTCCCTAAAGCTCAAATCTCCAACCCTGGCAACAGCCTTGTAAACCGTTTCTGAACCCTTTCAAATTTCACAACATCCTTCCGATAGAAAGGAGAGCAGAATTGCATGCAATATTCTAACCAACGTACTGTATAGCTGCAACATGATCTCCCAATTCCTGTACTCCATGCTCTGACCAATAAATGAAAGCATACCAAACACCTTCTTTAATATCCTATCTATCTGAGGCTCCACTTTCAAGGAACTATGAACCTGTAGTCCAAGGTCTCTTTGTTCAGCAAGAGTCGCCATAGCCTTACCATTAAGTGTATAAGTCCTGCTCTGATTTGCTTTTCCAAAATACAACACCTCACATTTATCTAAATTGATCTCCATCTGCCACTCCTCAGCCCATTGGCCCATCTGATCAAGATCCCATTGTACCCTGAGGTAACCTTCTTCGCTGTCCACTGCACCTCCAATTTTGGTGTCATCTGCAAACTTACTAACTATACCTCTTATGCTCACATCTAAATCATTTATATAAATAATGAAAAGTTGTGGACCCAGCACCGATCCTTGTGGCACACCTTCCACCACCACACTCTGTCTTCTCCGTTCGAGCCAGTTCTGTATCCAAATGGTTCATTCTCCCCGTATTCCATGAGATCTAACCTTCCTAATCAGTCTCCCATGAGGAACCTTGTCGAATGCCTTATAGATCATGTCTACTGCTCTACTCTCATCAATACACTTTGTTGCTTCTTCAAAAAACTCAATCAAGTTCGTAAGACATGAGTTCCCACGCACAAAGCCATGCTGACTATCCCTAATCAATTCTTGCCTTTCTAAATACATGTAAACCCTGTCCCTCAGGATTCCCTCCAGCAATGTGTCTACCACTGATGTCAGACTCACTGGTCTATAGTCCCTGGGCTTGTCCTTACCACCTTTCTTAAACAGTGGCACCACGTTAGCCAACCTCCAATCTTCCGGCACCTAACCTGTGACTATCGATGATACAAATATCTCAGCAAAAGGGCCAGCAATCACAAGGCCCCAGCTTCCCTTTGAGTTCTAGGGTACACCTGATCAGGTCCTGGGGATTTATCCACTTTTATGCGTTTCAAGACCATCCAACACATCGTCCTCTGTAATATGGACATTTTTCAACATATCATCATCTATTTCACCACATTCTATATCTTCCATGTTCTTCTCCACAGTAAACACTGATGCAAAATACTCTTTTAGTATCTCCTCTTACTCCAGACATAGGCACTGTGAGGGGCCCTATTCTCTCCCTAGTTACCCTTTTGCCTTAATGAATTTATTAAAACCCTTTGGATTCTCCTTAATCATATTCGTCAAAGCTATTTCATGTCCCCTTTTTGCCCTCATGATTTCCTTCTTAAGTATGACTCCTACTGCCTTTATACTCTTCTAAGGATTCACTCGGTCTATCCTATCCATACCTGACAGATGCTTCCTTCTTTTTCTTAACCAAAACCTCAATTTCTTTACTCATCCAGCATTCCCTATACCTACCAGCCTTGCCTTTCACCCTAACAGGAATATACTGTCTCTGGACTCTCGTTACCTCATTTCTGAAGACTTCCCATTTTCCAGCCGTCCCTTTACCTGCGAACATCTAACCCCAATCAGCTTTTGAAAGTTCTTGCCTAATACCATCAAAATTAGCCTTCTTCCAATTTCGAACTTCAACTTTTAGATAGAATTATGGTCACTGGCCCCAAAGTGCTCCCCACTGACACCTCAGTCACCTGCCCTGCCTTATTTCCCAAGAGTAGGTCAAGTTTTGCACCTTCTCTTGTAGGCACATCCACATACAGAATCAGAACATTTTCTTGTACACACTTGACAATTCCTCTCCGCCTAAACCCTTAACATTATGACAGTCCCAGTTGATGTTTGGAAAGTTAAAATCCCCTATCATAACCACCTTATTATTCTTACAGATAACTGAGATCTCCTTACAAATTTGCTTCTCAATTTCCTGCTGATTATTAGGGGCTAATAATACAATCCCAATAAGGTGATGATCCCTTTCTTATTTCTCAGTTCCACCCAAATAACTTCCATGGATGGATTCCTAGGAATATCCTCCCTAAGTACAGCAGTAATGCTATCTCTTAGCATTAACACCACTCCCCCTCATGTCTTGCCCCCCCTTTCCACCCTTGCTATCGCATTTGTATCCTGGAATATAAAGCTGCAGCCCTATCCATCCCTAGGCCACGTTTCTGTAATTGCTATGATATTCCAATCCCATGTTCCTAACCATGCCCTGAGATCATCTGCCTTCCCTGTTAGGCCTCTTGCATTAAAGTAAGTGCAGTTTAATTTATCAGTCCTACCTTTTTCTCTGCTGTATTCCTGCCTGCCTTAACTGTTTGACTCATTCCTTTTCCCAAGTGTACCAGTCTCAGCTTGATCTCTTCCCTCACTGTTTCCCTGGGTCCCACCCCAACCTCCCCCTGCACCCGCCAACCCCACATTACTAGTTTAAATCCTCCCGAGCAGCTCAAGTAAATCTCCCTCCCAGTATATTAGTCCCCTTCCAATTCGGGTGCAATTCGTTCTTCTTGTACAAGTCACTTCTACCCCAGAAGCGATTTGAATGATCCAAAAATGTGAGCCCTTCTCCTCTGCACTAGCTCCTCAGTCACGTATTCATCTCCTCTATCCTCCTATTCCTACCCTCACTAGCTTGTAGTAATCTAGATATTACTGCCCTTGAGAGCTTTGTTTTTAAATTCCTGCCTAACTTTCTATATTCTCCCTTCAGAATCTTATCCTTTTCCCTTCCTATGTCATTGGTTTCAATGTGTTCAATCACCTCCTGCTAGTCCCTCTCTCCTTTGAGAACATTCTGCATTCCCTCTGAGATATTCTTGATCCTGACACCAGGGATGCAACAGACCACTCTGATTTTTTGTTGCTGGCTGCAGAAACCAGAAAGTCCCCTATCACAATCGATTTCTTGGAACCCTATATACTCCTCATTATGTTAGAGCCAGTCTCAATACTAGAAACTTGGCTGTTCATGCTCCATTCCCCTGAGAGTCCATCACCACCTACATTTTCCAAACCAGCATACCTGTTTGAAATGGGGATAGCCACAGGAGATTCCTGCACCACCTCTCTTACCTTTCCTGGAGTTAACCGATCGACCTGACTCTATCTGCGGTTTTCTCCATTCCTGTAACTGCAATCCATCACACCCCCTAGCTCTTGTAAATTCCTCATTGCCTCGAACTGCTGCTCCAACTGATCCATGCAATATGATCAGATTTGTAACCAAAGACACTTCCTGCAGACATAATCATCAGTAACATGGAAACTCTCCCTAAACTCCCACATCTGACAAGAAGAGTATATCACTCTACTCAAGGCCACCTTTGATCCTTCACAATCTACAGACCCAGATAATAGCACTATCTTTTTCCACTAAAAAACAGTATTCCAGGCTAACTTAGTACTTACGGTTTATATTTTAAAATGTAATCAAGAGACAGATCTCAATAAAATATATAATTAAGATAGAACTCACTCTCCTCACTACTGTAGACTTACAGCAAGTTTATACATTAAAAACTATACACTTCTCTGTTCCTGTGTTGTGAGCACTCCACACAGGTTCCTTCAAGATCAGCTGTGAATTTTGCTGTTTTTCATTTTTCCTCGATGCACTCCGATGTCCAGAGATACATGAACCCAAACAGCAAAGGCACTAACTGTGCAGATTCACTGCTGTATCACTTCACAGTGTCGGTTTCTTTCTCTCTTTCCCTCACTGACCCTGTAGTCGTTGCCTTTTATCTGTCTTCCTCCTTTTAAATGTGCCGTTGTTTTGATCTTTTTTCTCTGAAGTTACAAAACAATGCAACGGCATATAAAACAGGAATTACTGCTCCTTTAATTTGAGGAAATCACCTTCAACACCTAAAATACCTCAAAAATGGAGCAGCTCTTACAGCCACAATTTTCTCCAGTCCTCCATCTTGGATCAACCAGAATACAAATCTACTTTGGTAGAGGGGACGGGGGGTTGAAGTGGTCGGCCACAGGGTGCTGGGGTTATTTCTGTAGTAGCTGACTGGCAGAACTCAGAAAGAGACTGAGATAATTTTCCCTTTTTCTTGACCTGCTGTGCTTAAATGGCTGTGCTTAGCGATGTGACTCCCTCAGCACACTAGTCTACTCACTAAAATGGCAGACAACAACCATACATAAATCAGTGTTGTAGTTTGTTTTTAATCCTTTTTTATATTTTCCTGAAAGGCTAAAACACAAAAAATCGGCAATAGGTAGTTTTATGCTGATAGGACATAAACAACATAGGACTAAAACAACCATCACAACATTAATTCCACACAGAAGGATCCCACTGATTAGCAAAAAATTGAAGTACAGGTCTTGATGTAGAGGAATGTTTTGTAGAATTGTTAGAACATTTGAGTTACAAATAACTGTTATATAAATGGGATTGCACCTTGCTGGAACAATTTTTCACACGGTAAGCATTTGCAATTATAAAACAATATATAGCAACAAAGAACAGCAGTAGATTCTCAACTACAAATTGCACAGTGATTTTAATTTCTTTTATTCTCAGGTGTGAGATTAACTGGTTCTTATTCGAAGCTAAAGCACCTCAGAGGCTCAGAGCTCTTCACACGAGAGACCTGAAACTGCCATTTTTCTTCTTTCTCAACACATTGTCAACTCTAGGACAGTGGCAATGAATGCTCATGCCAATTCAACCCCTGTCTAAATGAAACACTAAAAATTCAGAGTCAGCAAAAAGAACAATAAGATGGAAAGATGCATGAATTCATCAAAGTCGGTTCAATCTGTCTTTACGCATAAATGTTTTGCATTTAACAAACAATAACATTGCTACATCTGAAAATTGAGTTGCAAACATTTCACACCTTAGGCATTTAAATATCTTAAACATCTATTGATTAAAGGATGATTGAAGCAATCATAATTTAGTTAATACAGATAATTTCAGTATTTTATTGATTAAATATGAAGTAATTAAAAATACAAATCTAACCATTTGTGCCCTTTGTCAATGAGATATCTGCAAGGTGAAAGCACACTATACCTCCCTTGAGTGGAAGTTGGTTCCAGAAAACACTTAAAATGACATTAATTTATTCCAAAACGCCCTAAAACAATAGACAAGAGTAAACCTTTGGCATGGTCAATCAATGGTTCCACTGTTCAGACAACAACGAGAACTCACCATTGTTCCAGGGGAGAGTTGGCAGAATAGTAATCATGTGTTAAGTGACTTCCAATATAATTGTCAAAAGGCATTTTGTAGAAAAGTGGGCAATAACAAGCCATGGTACAAGGGAAAGAAGAAAGTTGGCAAGGACGTAACAGAAGTTTGTGCAGAGCTCTGATGACATAATTCTTCCTTGATGATTACCTTTAAGTTAATCTTTTTTAACAAAAAGCCACCTTACTTGCCACACAACCATGAAAATCAACCTTGTAGCTCTATCTGTGTTGTTTGTCCAGTATCTTTTCTTCAGGTGAGTACCAATTAAATTCCATCACATAATGAACAATTTTCACCTGAGTTTGACTGTGTAAGATTATCTCCTCACACCCCCCTTATTCCTCTGAATTCCCTCCGTTCAGTGAATCACCAGATGAAGCTGGCTATCACAGCAACTATTTTCGCTGGAGCAGAATTCTTTACCAACGGATCCATGGGCAGCACCAATTGCTCCGAGATTCCTGAAGTCAAGGATCCGCTGCTAGTATCTGTCCCCCAGGAATTGTATACAAGGCAGCACAGTGGCTCAGTGGTTAACACTGTTGCCTCACAGCACCAGAGACCCAGGTTCAATTCTAGCCTCGGGCAACTGTCTGTGTGGAGTTAGGCATTCTCTCTGTGTTTGCGTGGATTTCCTCCCACAGTCCAAAGGTGTGCAGGTTAGATGGATTGGCCATGCCAAATTGTCCATAGTGTCCTGGGAAGTGTAGGTTATGTGGATTGGCCATGAGAAATATAGGGTGCAGGGTGGATCTGGGTGAGATGCTCTTTGGAGGGTCAGTGTGTCCTTGATGGGCTGAATGGTCTGCTTCCACACTATAGGATTCTATGACTCTATGTTTTTCCTGTAAAAAGAATGAATGAATCAGGCTGACAATTGTGGACTCAAGCAACATTAGACAAATATATCTGTTGGTATCATGATATAAAGAGAAGGATAATTTAAGAATAAGAGAGTCTATTATTGGGAAAGATGCTAATTCATCCTGTGTGATCTTGTAATAGTGTACAGCTTGACTAGAATACTCTTTGTAAGATTGCAGCAAATTAATTTTAAAGTTTTTAAAGTTTTAAAGTTAAAATTTAAAGTGTAGAGTTGTTATGCCCAAGGAAACTTTGGCAGATTATCTGATTTGTAGGAAAATCAGAAAGTGCTGGAGAAATCCAGCCACTCTGGCAGCATCTGTGGTGAGAAAAGAAAAGGTTTAATGTTTTGAATCCAGGGACCCTTTGTCAGAACTGAAGCTGGAAAATGGTGGTATTTAAGCTGATGATGGATTGGGGGACAGCTTGGGTTGTTGGTGAAAGGAGTGAGTCAAATAGATACAGACAGTCCCCAGAGAGAAAAAAACATAGAAAATAAAATGAGATGCAAACTGATGCTAAAGCAGGATAGGTATAAATGCTGAATGGATGCTACCGGGAAGTGTGGATACCTGAAAATGCATTGCCTGTTCAGCCTTGCTTGTGCCATGATGTCATTGAATCTTTTGTGGCATAAAGGAAACTCAGCCGGTAATTTCATCAAAAATCTGAGCAACAATGTGATTAATCATATATTGAATTGATACAGACATCGATCTGGCCTAAAATCTGAGTCTGCTTGGACACTAAGTGAAATAGTTGCACAGAGGCTGGTATACCATCACCAAGTCACCTTTTATTTACATGTGAACCGTACATGGGCTCTGACCAGCCAGTTCAAAGCCAGTCCCTAGACTGTGGAGGCCTTCTGAGTCTCCTGTTTATATCTGTCAGCCTGGGCTCCCCCCACTGGCCCAGGTTAACAACTCCAGTTAAGGATCTCCTGGTCAATGAGATCCATCTGACCCTGATTCCAATCACTACACTAAAAGACAGTAAAATAAATGATAGCTGTGACTGCATTCTCTCACAGTATGCAATCCCTCACAATGTATTATTTAAACTGAATAACTGGATATTTTCTTTGTTTATCAAATTCATATATTATTTTCCAACTCACTAATCCTTGAAAACTTCTTCTTGCACTGGTCATAGGAAGAAAAGTAAAATCTCAGTCTCCAAATTTATTCGCAATGATTTTTTGACACCTCATTCTCAGAGTGCTAACTGTGTGCACTCAAATATGGAGGTGCAATGTGCCAATATTCAGGTGAGTGATCGAGTAAGGTGGTGGGGGGGGGGGGGGGTGCTCCAGTTAGGTCTATTTGTGTGACAAATAATTTTGGAGGTGGGGTTGCTGAATCTAGGTGTCTGGATAAGAATATCATGGCGGTCTGCAGGATTTCTGCCTAGTCCTCTGAGAACTGTTGGGATGAGAGGGGCTTGAGGGAAGGGCGACAGGGAGATCTGAAAGGCCTGAAGGTCAGAGTTTGGATTAAGTTGGAGATATCCGAATGGAAGCAGCATTGATTAAAGTGAATGCAATAGGCCCCCCCCCACCCCGTACTTGCGGCATAATATGTTCCACAACGTACTGTGGAAGCCTGAAACCGCAGATGGGAGTGAATCCATTCATTTCAAGGGTAATTTACCTTCCCGGTAGCCTCCTGATCCCTGGGTTTGGAAGGTTCCCATAGTATGTTTGGGCCACAGGAAACTGTGGGTAACTGAAACCGTGGAAAATGATTCAGCGGATACCTGGGTCACCCTGCGTTAACTTTCTTTTTATTTTCTGTTCTGCTTAGCTTTAATTAACCTGAAGGCAATCAGTATTACTATTAGCTGCCTCAGGCACACTTTGAAATACAAGAGGGAGCAGAAGCAGATGTTGGATCCCTTACCAAAATGCCATTCAAGATGGCAGAAAATTGTGCACATTAGACATGGCCACCACCTTGTACATAAAATGGCCCCTGTAGAGTTAAAACCCATGATTGTTGAACCCACTTGCATGTACACATCTGTTGGAAAGGTGAAATCTCTAGCGTATTTATTTTACCCCATGAGAATTAAAGACTCATGACAATTTTAGAACCTGGAACTGTGTAGATCTGAATTGTGTTGCAGAATGTCTCAGGCAGCACTCCAAGTTACTTTCCAGTGCTAAGAAAATTTAGGTTGAAACCAACTTGCTCCATGTGGTTCAACAAACCAAAAATAGCTCTATAGATACACTATGTGCTATTTGTAGTAAACTGTATTTACATAAAACTGGGAAAGTCATGGGAACATTGATACCCCCAAGTTCCTTCAGTATCGCTTTAATATTATAGTGAGAGCACCTACCTACATTTTAACACTCATTTCATTTTTAAGTCATTTTGGTCGGTTTCAGGAAACCTAAGAATGAAAAGGAGAAGAAATGGGCTGGATCTATGAAGTAAGTGAAGTAGCACTATTTATGGACTAAAAGGAGCAATAAGACTCCAGGTCTAGAAACTGGCCAGTCAACTCTCCAAACATCTGCCTGCCATAGCCCCAACACCATCTTCTCATCCTCGGCCACCATCAACTCCAGCCCTGAACATCATCTGTCCACACGCTACCATTTGTATCATGTCTGAAACCCACCACCACCATTTACTCTCCTAACTATCTTGTGTCCCCAAACCGTGATCTTTCCTCCACAAACAGTAACTGCCTTGGAATCGCCATTTCCTGCACCTCTGACAATCATTTATACTACCACCTCCCCACACCCATACCATCATCCAATATTCCTGGCCACTATCCACTTGTAGGCATTGCGGTGGTGTGACTTGTAAAACCTTTCACTCTACTTTCAAGTATAAGTACGGTTGACAATAAATTTCTGTTCTATTCTATTCTCCCCACTGTCATCAGACTTTTGAACCCTGCCCCCCCCCAACCCCTGACTGAGTTTTACTCCTGCCTTTCAACACAATCTATTCCCCTCTGTATCTAACTACTCTTATGACCTTCAGTCTTATAAAGCAGGACTTTCTCCAAAAAGACCCCCAGCCTGTCAGTCAGACAGCTTGTGGATGAAAACCCCAGAGGAAAAAAATCGGTTAATTCTTCATTCATGTTTTCCAACATTACTAACTCTTTGTGCCATACATGACCTGCTAATTCTATGTTATGCTGGACAACTCCATGCCTTATGTTCTGCACGTTCAGTCCATTTTAACTGATACATGCGATGGGATCATTTATTTTACAGGTAGAACTGAAATGAAAGCTATTTTGACATGGGAAGAATAGACTAGATTATGTGGCCTGTTATTATTGGCAAGAAGTCTTCTCCCATGTTATATTAACAAATGAACAAAGAGCAGGAGTAGGCCATTAGGCCTCTTGAGGAAATATCCTCTCCTTATCTACCATGTCACAAATCCTCAGGATCTTATATGTTTCAATCAAATCATCCTTTGTTCTTCTAAACCCAGCAGATATAACCCCAGTTTATAAAATCTTTTCCCATAAAACGATCCAGCAATTTCAGAAATTAGTCGAATAACCTTTTTCTGAACTGCTTCCAACTTGTGTACATCCTTCACGAAATAAAGGTAATGTCACCATTGTCCTAGTTGACCATAACACTGCTCTCTCATTGGAGAAATGATGACTTATGGGGAATTTAACCTGAGGGTCACCATGCCTCGGGTGAGGAGTGATATTGAGAAAGTGGGACCTTCACGGTAATATCATGGAATGGCAAGTAAACGCATGCTGCTGGCCTCACTTTGCATCATAAACCAACCAACCACTTAACCAACCCCTTAACTAAAGTGACCAACATGATACACAATATTCCAATTTGGGAGCATCATGCCCTGTGTAACTGAAGCCTAACACAATATGTTTGTGTTCTAATAGCTTTCTATTAGCTTTCCTAACTTCTTGCTGGACCTGCATGCTCATCTTTTGTAATTCATCAACTAAGACACCCAGATCCTGCTGGATCTCAAAGCTTTGAAATCTCTTATCGCTTAGATTTATATTAGATTAGATTACCTACAGTGTGGAAACAGGCTCTTTGGCCCAACAAGTCCACACCGACTCTCTAAAAAGTAACCCACCCAAACACATTTCCCCTCTGACTAATGCACCTAACACAACGGGCAATTTAGCATGGCCAATTCACCTGATCTGCACATCTTTAGTATGCTATATTTTTCATTCTTCCCATCAAAATTTCACATTTTCCCACGTTATATTCAACTCATTAGTATTTTGTCCATTCATTTATCTTGTCAATATATTTTTTGTACCCTCCTCATATTCTCTTCATAAGTTACTTCCTACCTATTTTTGTAGGATGAGCAAATTAGGCAACCACACCTTCTGTCCCTTCATCAAATTCATTTGTATAAATTATAAACAGTTGAGGTCCCAGCACTGATCCCTGTGCACAGCACTAGTTTCATCTTACCAACCTGAAAAAGACACATTTATGCCTACACTCTGCTTCCTGTTAATCAGAGCCAATTTCTATCCACACCAGTATTCCACTCCCTACACCATAAGCTTTTATTTTCCACAATAACCTTAGATGTGGCACTCTATCAAACAGCTTCTGGAAATTTAAATACAGTAGAAAGACCAGTTCCTCTTTGTCACAGCACATGTTACTTCCTCTGAACAAATACCAAGTCTGTCAGAGAAGGTATAATTTTGAACTGCGGTTACATAGAATTCTGCTGTGAAACCATTCAGACCCAGTGTTTCCTCTGGTTTTGTATTGAATTGAGCTCTTATTCAAAACAAAAAATGAACATCAAAAGAGTCACTTTACAATGTGATTGAAATCTAGAGGCATAAGTAATTAAAAAGCCATTCAAATCCCACAAATTAGGAATGAGAGGAATTGTATGATATAAGAGGTAGTCAGGGAACATTCAAAATGAATTGATCTAATAATAGTGTCCTTTATATATTTGCCTCAGTAAAGTCCAGAAAATGGAAAATGTTTGCCTTTACTGGATTGTCTTTTCCATAAAAAATCAAATATTGGTCTATCTTGCATTACTTCACAGTCTCATTAATACAGAACATTATCTATTGTATTTTCAGCTTATTATTTAAAGAACTTTAACCTTCATATAACTAACCTTCATGTAACTTTTGTTTTGGTTTCGCATCATATGTTCTGGTGTAATTATAGACCTTCTTTGTAAGTGCTGAATCCTTTCATTGAGGAATGGGTGATATTGCAAGCACCAGTATTGTTGGGCAGGAAACTGGTTATCTCATAGATCAGAAATTGCTCAAACTCCATATCCCACTGTGCAGAACAACGGAATTTCTACTTGTTACATGTCAGGTACTCCATGTTTGTTAAAATTTTTGCTAGTCTGTCCTCATATGATTCATATGTAGACTGGATGACCCAGATTAACTATAGTAGCCTGAAAAATTAGTTAATGGACTGTAACTGTGACAATTTCTTAGAGCAGTATGTTCTAGATCCAACCAAGGAGCAGGCTATTCTAGGCCTGATAATGTGCAATGAGACAGGATGCATCAAGAACATCATAGTGAAGGAGCCGGTGAGGACCGTAGATGCTGGAGATCAGAGTCTAAAAGTGTGGCGCTGGAAAAGCACAGGCTGCTCCTCGGAGACTGCCTGACCAGCTGTGCTTTTCCAGCGCCACACCTTTAGGTAGTGAAGGAGCATCCAGGTGGTAGTAAACATAACATGATAGAATTTTATGCTCAGTTTGGAAAGGAAAACTTTGAATCTAAGACTGCACTTATTTAGCCTTAAATAAAGGTAATTATACAATTATAAAAACAAAATATGCCTAAGCAAATTGAGTTTGCCATTTCCATAGCCCTTGAGCAGTGTAGACATTGATGAGAAATGCGCGAAAATATGTCATGATTGAAAAGAAAGTCAACCACAACATCGGAAAAAATATTCTGATTACCTTAATAAGTAGCAGCTACCACATTTCCATACATCGACATCTTACTAATAGTTAATCTCACTTTATTTCCATGTTGCTTGCAACTGTCCCCTCCTCTTCTGAGAAGTCAGATGGGGTGAGTTCCCAACTCAGAGTCGATGAGGTCAGCTGGTGCAGGCTGCTTACTTCGCCTGGCCTTCATTTTAAAGATCATTCACAAAAATGTCACCGTATGCTCCATGGAAAGTATTCACACCTACAGAAGTCAGCATCAGCAAACCATCAACCTGACTATATTGTCTTGGCTGATCTCAGCCTAACACTTCAGTACTTCATCGCTGCACTTTGGAAGTCACAATTACCTTATGTTGCAATGTTCCTACCAACTTGCCTTGCATTGCAGGGACAAACACTCATCTCATGCATCTGCACAGGATACATCTTATGGCTCTTAATTTGCTTTCTAAGTACACACTTACTTTGCACTAAAACTGAGGCTTGCTGCATCTTTGTTTGCATTAACGTTTAGTGCATTGGCACTTCAGTGAGAAACTTATAGCCTTTGATCAACTTGGGTTTGCATTGCATTTTAGTGCAGGACAGAATGACAGGCAGCTTGTCATGTTTGGCATCACTGAACAGTCAATGGAGATGTACATGTTGCTGTACACAAGCATGTGTTACATTAATGTCACATTCATATTATATGCCTGCAGCTTACGTGGCAAACGTAGCTCATGTGCTTCAACAAAAAGATCATGTCTGAATGTAAAAGGGGTCCAGTCCTTCGTGCCAACAATGGGGACTCCAGTCAGTAAGGGAATGTCACCACAGTCAATCAAGGGACTCTTTCAATAATAGGATTGGAGTTTCCCATGGCCAATCGGTAACATGATCCTATCGTTATCCAGGGACTATTGTCTTGGCTATCCAAGGGTTAAGTGGGTGTCAGTCCTGCGAGTCCAACCAAACCAGGAATTACAAATAGATCTGGATTAGATTAGATTACATTACAATGTGGAAACAGGCCCTTCGGACCAACAAGTCCACACTGACCCGCCGATTGTCAGAGAGATCTGGAGACATCAGCCTGGGGACTAGGCCCTGTCATATTGGTGCTGCTCTCACAATCACTCTGCCACTTGGGCCACGGTCAGTCCTGGGAGATTGGGTAACAATGATCAGGAGAGAGTCCATGGAGTATTGAGGAAACACAAGAAACTTGAGTCAGAGGATGGGCTGCATTATGTCATGATGCTGCGGGGATAATGATATTGAAAGGGGTCTCTCCAAATATAAGGTTGAATCAGATATATTGTAAGAGTGACTGAAGTACCCTGACAGGGGTGTGTTCACAAATTTCTACCAGATTCAAGAGTGTGGTGTTGTAAAAGCACAGCAGGTCAGGCACCATCTGAGGAGCAGGAAAATCGATGTTTCGGGCATAAGCCCTTCACCTCTACCACCCTGACTTGTATGGTTGGACACTGTGGGTTGCTGTTGTGGGTGTTGTTATATGGTAAGCCTTGGGCAGAGGAGAAAGCTGCAGACATGAATGGTCAAACACAAGGATTGGATGGGAATATAAGGACTCTGAAAGCTGCTAGGTTTGGTGGGAACAAAAAAATTAAATGGTACATGAAGAGTATGGTGGGATTTGGTGGTGTATGCAATCCTGCTTATCAGGCAGACCCTATCAATCATTCATAAAAGCATGAACTGAATAATATGTTGTCTTTGACCAAAAATGATACGATAAATAAGCAAAACGGCCAAGTACACATTCAGCGTGGGTGGAGTGGATGTTTATTTCAGTCTGCGATGGGGGCAGGGCAGATGTGTTTGCAATGTGAGGCGCTGGTAGAGCAAATGACATTTGTCAGACATCTACAAGTTCAGTAACTCCACACATCTACCATCAAACCACACTTCATATGCAGCTTCAGCATTGCCTAACAATGTACATTACAAATCTTGGCCTCAAGCAATCATAATCATTCCATTGCTGCTAATAATTGAAACCTTGTCATCTACACAAAGCTGATGTGAACACAGGCAAACTTAAAAGTGTCAAATGCATTTGTCAATTCACAAACGCTTTCCACAGGTCTCATTGCTGCGCAACACCTCAGAGCTGCTATCTTTACACACTGAGCTGTAAAGATATAAAAACATATCTATCACATTTAGTGGTGCATTTCTTGGGTGTGTTTTTTGTGTATGTGTGTGGTCGGTGTGGCAAAGATGGTACAGTCCTGCCAGACTTATAATGTCCCGGAGTTGTTCAATGACATTGCCTGTGCTATCTACAGCTAATAAGGTCAATCAACTCAGAAGTCAGTCACGGCCATTACATTGCTGTCCTTCTGGGAGGCCTACGTGTCCTGGCTAATCTGTTCTGAAATTCCTCCGGTATTATTCTCAATATGCACTCAATATGAATAACCTCAGCAACAGTTGGTGCTATTTTCATTGTTGCAGACTGGTACAGACAACATAGAAGGATACAGCAATTACAAATACATCAGCAAACCTAGGAACAATGCGAACCTCCATTGGCTCGCACACAACCTCCAGAGGGAGACGTAACAGCTAAAGATGTCCTCGGACTGAGGAGAAGCTGAGGAAGTCCAATATCTACAATCCTTGTTATCATTTCTTACAGATGTCCAGAACTCAGCATTCAGCATACTTCACTGCATCATTTAAATTGACAGAGGAAGTGCTTTCAAAATATTCTCCTTCCAGAATAATGCACTATAAGGCAGGTTTGGAAGTAAATGTGTAGTGGCCAGCCGTTGAGAAAGTGGAAGTGAGCTGCCTTTTGAACTGTTGCCATCGGTGTAGTGTAGGCACACCTGCACTGCCGTGTGGAAGGGAGTTCCAGGATTTTTACTAGGTGTAGTGAAGGCACGGAAATATATTTTCAAGTCAAAATGAGGTGTGACTTGGAGGAAAACATGTAATGTGGCAGTGTTCCCATGCATCTTCTGCCCTTGACCTTTGAGAGTCCTCATAGAATATGAATTCCCTGATTGGGGCTGTTAACCTGGTCCAATTAGGGAGCCCTGGTTGACAGATGTAACAGGGGAATCAGGGGGTCTGCTTATTCTAGAAGCCAATTCTGTACTAGCTGGGTCAGTGACTTGTACTATGCATGTTTAAATAAGGGGTAACTCAGTGACAGAGTATCAGCCTTCTTGGAGTTATTTCAGAATGGAGTACCACACATCACTCATCCTTGTGGTCCCTTGCAAAACAGATGAATACAATGATCCTTTTCCTCCAGAGATGTGTGCCGAGCGACATACAAAAGATGCAGTAGTATGGAACAATGTCAGAGGCCAGGGTCTAACATCGTCCATTCACTTTCACTTTAGCCTCATTGAAGTGATCTTGACTAAACGCCTCAAGGATTCCTGACATCTGCTGCTATTTTGGATAATTGTGAGATATAGGCAAATTCAAATTCTGTTATCCTTGGGATATATGAGGAGGCTGCTGTGACATATAATGTGTTGAAGTGATCTCCCTTCTAAGGTAGAGACTAGAAGGATTGTTTTCTCTCTGTGGTTATTAGTCCATGGAATTGTCCTTCCCAGAAAGATGTGGAGGTTGGATGACTGAATTTATATAGATTTGAGTTAGATATTTCTTTAATAGACAAGGGAGTCACGGCTTATAGGGAAGGCAGCAACAGGAAAGTGGAATTGAGACCACATTCACATCAGCTATAAAATTTTCAAATGTAGTCAAGTTCAAAGTTAGTGATCCAAAAGACTATGTTGGTCAATAGATTCTATAAACAGTTAGAAGACTAATGTTAGAAGACTAATAACTAACTTAATATGCCATTCACATGTGATGAATGAAATCATTCACATCATTAAACAGATTCTAAAAAAGACAGAAAAATAGAGAAACTAGTTTTAGATATATTTAAATATTATTACAGCAAAATATTTTAAGTAACTTCCAATTCACAAATTATTAAAGTAGCATTTATCTTAATTTCTGATTGAACATCAGAAGTTTCCAAACTGGCTCTGTTTCATTAGGAAGAGAATTATTGACGCTAGTCTTTACCATTGGAGATACTGGAGCAAACTCAGTAAAATTCTGAAATACATTTTCAATATTAAGTTCCCTGTAGCAGCATAATTTTGAATTAGATCTGCTCTCTTTGATAGCTAATAAGGCTTACGTGACTTTTAAATTCCAGGTAAAGTCAGTTCCTCATTAATCCTATGGAAGCTAGGCCATGATGGTCAAATTTCACTAGTCATCTGGCTTTGTCTTTAGATTATAATACCGTTTTTGAATTGGGCTAGCTTTGAAAAAAATGTTGATTATGGTTAGGGATGATCGGTATAAATTAAACTTTGTGAAGAATATATTGTGGTAGCCATCCTGAAGGGTTGCAAGTAATGATATTTTTCACAGAGAGAATGTTTCTTTTCATAGATTCCATCATTATCAATGGGAGAATCAAGTCCCTCCCTGCAAAGGTGCATGACTATAGAGAGTGAACTGTATTTTTTATTTAGGTGGGCACCTTCAGAATACATATTGTCTTTATGTTGCAGCTTGAAGTGCTGGTGGAAAGAGACAGGTTTGTGGGATTACACAATTTATGTGTACGTTTATAAGTAACTGATGAGATCAATTAATCTAAATAAGTTGAGTGGAAAAAAAAAGTAATTGTAATCATGTTTAAATCAATCTGCAGAATTCTATAAACCTCATTAACAATATTAATTCTGTTAATGCACCTCATATTTTAGTACTAATCTTAAGACTATTTGTAGCTGTATTGAAACCATACTCACAAATGGATTAAGATTCCTTTGATGAAGAGAAATATAAGTAAACTCTCAGCCCATTTCAAAATCCTATCTCCAAAGAAACCGCAAAAAGAGTATCTCTTTGCAGGAGACACAAAAAAAGTAAACTTACAAAAGATGACTGTTAAACCCTATTTGGCTTAATGCACCAAAGCCATCATGAGTAATAGGGCCTTCAAGATAGTTGTACTTTGCTTACATTATAATTAATAGCGTCGTATTTCACTATGCAAGCTTAAGTACTGAAAAAAATCCTATCCAAACCTTTAGATCCAGTGACTACTAACACAGTTGAATTGTGATTCACTTGTGAAAAGATGCTGCATTGACCTGAAAATTAACCTTCATGACAATCTGACTCTTTTGTTTACAAACACAGAAGCAAGGAGAAGTGAGAGAAAAGAATACTTCAAGAGATGAAGAAGCTCAGACCTCTGGAGATCAGACAGATGTGGGACTTCAGAGCATGTACCAAAGTGCATAAATTCCAAATTCAACTTCAAACCTAACAACAGGCTCCATTAGAAGCTGAATCATCAGACCTAAGCAACAGATTGTGATAGATAGCCAGTAAACAACGAGATAATATCATTTTCTAATCACCCAGAAGGAAACTTGAAACCTATTCACATTCTATTGGCAAATTTGATTCTTCCAATAATTAGCTGGCCACTCTCCAAAAATGTAAGCTAATCCAAAATTCTGCTGTTGTGTCCTAACTTGCATTAGAATCAATTTTTCATCATTGTTATGTAATGGTTCAGCTTTAGCTCCCATCCCAGCAAGGTGTTTGTTTTTAAAATTCTCATCCTCATTTCAAACTCCTCCTTGATGTCATGCCTTGTAAGTTTTTCCACTCCTACAGTTCCTTCTGTGCTCTGACAATTATGGTCTCTTGTGCATTTTCTGTGTGAGTCACACCACTGAAAGCACACTTTCATATTCCTAAGGTTTAAATCGTTGGTGTAAGTGTACTTTCTCTTTGTAAAGAACAGAATCATGTAAATTGCAATGCACACAAGTTTGCCATACTTTGAGCCTGACTGATAATCCTAAATTGGATGTCAGCATAATCTTCATAAGCTTTTAATTATTTATCATTGTTGTTCAATCTTGGAATTATGGCTAATGTTGGAATTTATGTTTTAGGTTTTGCAAGCCTGGGCTGTTTGTGTGCTTTCAGTAATTTGCTTGTGAACATATATACTGATGCAAAATACACGTTTAGTATCTCCCTCATTTTCTGTGGCTCCACACAAACGCCGCCTTGCTGATCTTTGAGGGGCCCTATTCTCTCCATAGTTACCCTTTTGTCCTTAATGTATTAGTAAAAACCCTTTGGAGTCTCCTTAATTCTATTTTCCAAAGCTATTTCATGTCCCCTTTTTTCCCTCCTGATTTCCCTCTTAAGTATACACTTACTGCCTTTATATCTTCTAAGGATTCACTCGAATCCTTACATATGCTTCCTTCCTTTTCTTAACCAAACCCTCAATTTCTTTAGTCATCCAGCAGTCCCTATACCTACCAGCCTTTTCTTTCACCCTAACAGGAATATACTTCCTCTGGATTCTCGTTATCTCATTTCTGAAGGCTTCCCAGTTTCTAGCCGTCCCTTTACCTGTGAACATTTGCCCCCAATCAGCTTTTGAAAGTTCTTGCCTAATGCCGTTGAAATTGGCCTTTCTCCAATATAGAACTTCAGCTTTTAGATCTGATGTATCCTTTTCCATCACTATTTTAAATCTAATGGAATTATGGTCGCTGGCCCCAAAGTGCTCCCCACTGTCACCTCAGTCACCTGCCCTGCCTTATTTCCCAAGAGTAGGTCAGGTTTTGCACCTTCTCTAGTAGGTACATCCACACACTGAATCAGAAAATTTTCTTGTACACACTTAACAAGTTCCTCTCCATCTAAACCCTTAACACTATGGCCGTCCCAGTCTGTGTTCACAAAGTTAAAATCCCCGACCATAACTACCCTATTATTCTTACAAATAGCTGAGATCTCCTTACAAGTTTGTTTCTCAATTTCCCTCTGACTATTAGGGGGTTGATAATACAGTCCCAATAAGGTGATCATCTTTTTCTTACTTCTCAGTTCCACCCAAATAACTTCCATGGATGTATTTCCAGGAATATCCTCCCTCAGCACAGCTGTAATGCTATCGCTTATCAAAAACGCCACTCCCCCTCCTGTCTTGCCTCCCTTTCTATCCTTCCTGTCACATTTGTATTCTGGAACATTAAGCTGCCAGTCCTGCCCATCCCTGAGCCATGTTTCCGTAATTGCTATGATATCTCAGTCCCATGTTCCTAACCATGCCCTGAGTTCATCTGCCTTCCCTCTTAGGCCCCTTGCATTGAAATAAATGCAGTTTAATTTATTAATCCTACCTTGTCCCTGCCTGCCCTGACTGTTTGACTCGCTTCTGTTCTCAACTGTACCAGTCTCAGATTGATCTCTTTCTTCACCATCTCCCTGGGTCCCAACCCCCCCACCTTACTAGTTTAAATCCTCACAAGCAGCTCTAGCAAATCTCCCTGCGAGTATATTAGTCCCCTTCCAATTTAGGTGCAAACCATCCTTCTTGTACAGGTCACTTCTACCCCAAAAGAGATTCTAATGATCCAAAAATGTGAATCCTTCTCCCATACACCAGCTCCTCAGCCATGTGTTCATCTGCTCTATCCTCCTATTCCTGCCCTCACTAGCTCAAAACACCTGTAGTAATCCAGATATTACTACTCTCGAGGGCCTCCTTTTTAAATTCCTGTCTAATTCTCTGTAATCTCCCTTCAGAATCTCAACCTTTTCCCTTCCTATGTCATTGGTTCCAATGTGGACAATGGCCTCTTGCTGGCTCCTCTTCCCCTTGAGAACATTCTGCACCCTCTCTGAGACATCCTTGATCCTAGCACCAGGGAAGCAACACACCATTCTGATTTTTTGCTGCTGACCACAGAAATGTCTGTCTATACCTCAGGCTGGAGTGTCCCCTAACACAATTGATTTCTTGGAACCCGACATACCTCTCATTGCATTCGAGCCAGTCTCAATACCAGAAACTTGGCTGTTCGTGCTACGTTCCCCTAAGAATCCATCACCCCCTACATTTTCCAAAACAGCATACTTGTTTGAAATAGGAATAGCCACAGAAGACTCCTACACTAGCTGCCTACCTCTCTTACCCTTCCTGGAGTTACCCCATCTATGCGACTGTATCTGAGACTTACCCCCGTTCCTCTGCCATCCATCACATACTGTTGCTGTTGTAAATTCCTCATCGCTTCTTTCTGTCTCTCCAACTGATCCATTCGATCCGATAAGATTCGCAACCAACAGCATTTATTGCAGATATAATCTGCAGTAACCCTTAAACTCTCTTTAAACTCCCACATCTGACAAGAAGCGCATATCACTCTATTAAAGGCCATTTTTGCTCCTTTACAGTCAACAGACCCAGAAAATAACACCGTCTTATTCCTCTACAAAACACTGCCCCAGGTTAAATGAATAGTTATGGCTTATATTTTAATTGTAATCAAGCGACATACCTCAAAAAACATATAATCAAGAAAGAACCCACTCTACTCACTCTTGCAAACGTTCTGTAGGTTACACTGAAAAACAATACACTTATCTGCTTCTGTGCTGTGAACTTCATCCAATCAGTTCCTCCAAGATCAGTTGGGAATTTCACTGTTTGTTAATTTTCCCAGATGCACTCCGATGTCCAGCGATACATGAATTCAAATAGCAAAGGCACAACAAGGTTTCCCATGGGAGACTGATTAGCAAGGTTAGATCTCACAGAATACAGGGAGAACTAGCCATTTGGATACAGAACTGGCTCAAAGGTAGAAGACAGAGGATGCTGGTGGAGGGTTGTTTTTCAGACTGGAGGCCTGTAACCAGTGGGATGGCACAAGGATCGGTGTTGCGTCCTCTACTTATTGTCATTTATATAAATGATTTGGGTGTCAGCATAAGAGGTATAGTTAGTAAGTTTGCAGATGACACCAAAATTGGAGGTGTAGTGGACAGCAAAGAAGGTTACCTTAGATTACAGCAGGATCTTGATCAGATGGGCCAATGGGCTGAGAAGTGGCAGATGGGGGTTTAATTCAGATAAATGCGAGGCGCTGCATTTTGGGAAAGCAAATCTTAGCAGGGCTTATACACTTAATGGTAAGGTGCTAGAGAGTGTTGCTGAACAAAGAGACCTTGGAGTGCAGGTCCATAGCTCCTTGAAAGTGGAGTCGCAGGTAGTTAGGATAATGAAGAAAGCATTTGGTATGCTTTATTTTGGTTAGAGTATTGAGTACAGGAGTTGGGAGGTCATGTTGCAGCTATGAGTACAGGACATTGGTTAGGCCACTGTTGGAATATTGTATGGAATTCTGGCCTCCTACCTATCGGAAAGATGTTGTGAAACTGGAAAGGGTTCAGAAAAGATTTACAAGGATGTTGCCAGGGTTGAAGAATTTGAGCTATGGGGAGAGGCTGAGCAGGCTGGGGCTGTTTTCCCTGGAGCATCAGAGGCTGTGGGGTGACCTTATAGAGGTTTACAAAATTATGATGGGCATCGATAGGATAAATAGATAAAGTATTTTCCCTGGGGCCGGGGAGTCCACAATTCGAGGGTAAAGGTTTAGGGTGAGAGGAGAAAGATATGAAAGAGGCCTAAGGGGCAACTTTTTCATGCAGAGGGTGGTACATGTATGGAATGAGCTGTCAGAGGAAGTGGTAGAGGCTGGTGCAATTCCAACATTTAAAAGGCATTTGGATGGGTCTATGAACAGGAAGAGTTTGGAGGGATATGGGCTGGATGCTGGCAGGTGGGACTAGATTGGGTTGGGATATCTGGTCGGCATGGACGGGTTGGACCAAAGGGTCTGTTTCCATGCTGTATATCTCTATGACTCTATGACTCAATATATATGATTATGCTGTTTGGTACAATCCTTCAAGGAATTCCTGATGAATGGCTTATGCCCAAAACGTCAATTCTCCTGCTCCTCAGATGCTGCCTGACCTGCTGTGCTTTTCCAGCACCACACTCTCGACTCTGATCTCCAGCATCTGCAGTCCTCACTTTCTCTTAGTTGATTTCCCATTGTCTCTTTGTCTTGCTTGCTGGCAGTTTTCTTTGTGGTGAATACCATTTGTTGTTTCTCCATTGTAGCAGCATGAAACAGCTTGCTTAATCTGTTTACATAAATGAGTGTGATGCTGGTGTGATGCCAAGTACGAAGCCTTAAGACTGATAGATCCTATCAAACAGCATTTCCTTTTTACTGTACACAGCGAGCAAAGTACTGACTGGATGCAGCCCATGTTTGTAAAAATCAAAATGTCAATTCTGCATTGGATAAAATTAGCTTCATAATCCTAACTGTACAAATCAAAAGTTGACTACTGATTTAGGATTGTCAGTTGGCTGATAGTGTGATGCACTTACACATACTGGACACTATTTATGTTGATGCACAAGACTTGTTATCTGTCAGAACATGCACACACGTTATACCTGTTTCAACTCAACAAAATAGGTGACAGTCATTCTCATTTATTTCTCATAGCAATACTTTCACCAGGCAGACTCAATCCACCTGGTTTAAAATTTAAGCAAAGCGATCTGTCATCATGTAATTAGTATATTCCCAATAGCAATGCTTCGACCAATCAGGGTCTATTTGCCAACCAATCAGCTCTCTCCTCGCATAGAGTAGAAATTATTTATTTCTTTTACATTGGCATTTCTTGTGAATTGTCCTGGTGAGTGGAGGTCAAAAACTTTGACAAAATGTGTCTTTTTTCCAAAATAATCAAATTCTCTATTAAATGACCATTTTAATTAAAATACTTTTGAAGCATTTTAAGAGCAGCTTTTCAAACAAGAGTGGTTTACTGAAATAAGCGCTTCACTGTATATTCCTAACCAAAATGTCTTCCCTAAATCAGATTTTTTTTTGTTAAAATCGAAGTTATTTTAAATACAGCTTCTCTACATCATATAATTTGAGTCTGAACTTTATGTGCCTTATTTCTGCTTCCATTATCAATGCGGCATAATTTCCACACTGTGAACTTCAGTAGATGAAGAGACATTTGTGATAGTCAAATTGAATTCGGATAATTGGTCTTGGCCACTGCAAATAGGAAAAATAATAAAGTTCACTCATGTGACATTCTGAGTACAATTGTCTGAGTCAAATCTGCATTAAAATTTAGGAGCATTGGAAGAAATGGACTGTAAATTCTGCAGAAAAAGATGAATACAGTACATTGAAATCACTAAATCAAAAGAGCCAACTTGAGAAGACATTTTGAAACAGAGATTAGAGAGCATCCTTGTCTCTAATTTGTCAGTTTATCCAAGGAAAACGTACTGATTATATAAAAGCTGCAATTATATTGTCCCATCTTGTGTTAATTTGAAGTAATGCGGTTTTGCATCAAAGCATAACTCAATTTCTGGCCCTAATTTGACTTCAGAATACATTAGAGACCAAGTGGTACGAATCAGCCTGAATCTCACTGCACTTAGACCTGACTGTAAGTGGAACGTAAAAGTTTGTGCTCTGTGAAGGTATGAGCTGAACTTCATACTTAGTGCATTGTCTTTTTAATGTTATAAGAGAACAAATCCTCTGTCATGTGAGAATCCACACATAGCCAGGTCTCGCTGACATTTTAACTTTAGTTTTCTAGCTATGCTTTGCAGTCCATTGTTATTAGTGTCAGACCTTCATAACAGCAGTTTAATTTTATACTCTAATTTGTTTTTTATCGAGTAAATAGTTGCTATTAATATGATAATCTAATTCACTGTAATTTGTTAGCATTTTCCAAAAAGCTCCTATAGCAAAATATCTTTTTTAAGCTTACTGGATTTTCTCTTTCTCTGCTACCCTTTCTAAGTCTCAGTCTATATCTATGACTGAGACCAAGATCTCTGTCTGGCATTTATTGTCTTCTCCAGACAACCTTTGAGATCAAGTCAGGACACTTTATGGCCAAGGGTCTTGATGTTGTAAAATGTTGTTTTACTACACGCTTGTTTGGTTTCATTGCACATTTACAATCAAAAAGTGCAATATCAACTAACCTAAAATGAGTAATATAGTATGCACTGCTTACTTTTATACTTTGAGTGCCATTTTCAAAGAGTTGGGCATCTGGAATTAGGGACGCAATCTCAGAATAAAATGTAAACCATTTCAGACTGAGAGGAGGAGGAATGTCTTCACACACTGGATGGTGGACCGTTGGAATTCTCTGCCTTAGGGGTCATTGAGATTCCTCATTGGTTATGTTCATGACAGTGATTGGTATATTTCTAGATAGTAAAGGCATCAAGAGATATGGGGGGAATGTGGGAAAATGTGTTGAAGTAGAAGATCAGATAAAATCTCATTGTGTGATTGTTATGGACCATGCCAGACACCCCTCAAAATATTATAAGAAGGTAGCCCAGACCCTGACTTTTTCAGTTGCTTCAGGCAGATGTAAGGTGGATATTCCAGGGGTGATGCAGCTGGTCCAACCACTTGGCTTGAAGCAAAACAGAATTTATTTAAATACCATGGATGGAACACGAACAAAAGAAAACAGAGTTTAGAATAACAACTTGTTTGAAAACCCAACCGACTGCATTGCAACTTAACAATACTGTTCCAATCCTTGCAACATCCCATAAACACACCCCTTGCAAAAGGTAAATTGAAACACAGGTTCTTACAGACTGGAGCGGTTTCAGAAAGAAGTCAGCCATGGATCATTTGCTGAAGAATGGAACCTCTTTTCATAATAGCTTCTTCTCTAGGTCCCCAGCTAAAACTAAACCAAATTAGAGAAAAAATTGAACTGGCCACTCCCTTGCCATTATTCAAAGTAACTATTTCCAGACAAATCAGCACCTCTGCCTTAATAACTCCTCTTGAAAAAAAAGCCAAGCACAACATAACCTTGTTAAAGGGGCAGCATTATCACAGTGGCAAAGCAGACAAGAGGGGCCAAATGGTTTACTCTTGCTCCTTTTTCCTAGCTCATTAAAGATGTTTCCTAGAGCTTGCTGCATACCTTCTGAATCTTCCTGTAATGCTGCGATCCACACGTTAATCTCTGACTGGGTTTAGTATGAGCATTTGCTTGCTGCCAATTTATGACATGGCCGACCAAGGTGATGGTTTGTTCAATCATATTTTGTAATCACGCTGGCAAGGTCAGCGTTTATTGTCCATCCTTTTGTTGTCCTTGAGAAGAGCAAGATGCAACTTCAACTGCTGCATCTTTGATATGTAGGTACCTCCAGATTACCGATAGGGAAGAAGATTTTGACGCAACAATGATGAAGGAATGGCAATACATCTTCAATCTGGGGTGGCAAATGACTTGGAGGGGAGCCTGCAAATGAAGGTTCCCCGTTCAATGGACCTGTTGCTCTTGTTCTTCTAACTGGTAGAAGTCATGGATTTAAAAGGCGCTGTCAAAGGATCCTTGGTTAGTTGAGAAAGTGCATCTTGTAGATGGTACACACTATTAATTTCTTGTCTTCCCTTGTGGTTGAGTGATGCATTTGCCATTGAGACTGTTCTTTACCATTTATGCTCAAGAAAGTATCTCAAAAGAAAATGTGGGCTAAAGTTGATTTAAGTGTCTTAAAAGCATAGTTTGGGTTTTGCAATAAATGACACATTAATGACGTTATCTATGTTTGTTGAAGGAACTTGTAAGGAACACTAATGAAAATTACAGCTACACACATGTTCATTTTGGCCCTGTGTTAAAGTCAACAAAGGATTTTTTGATTAGTACATTATCAAATAAGGAGTTACACTGTGTATGAGTATGTTTATAAACATGAGTAATACTGGAATGTCCTTAACCTAGACAACATCAAACCTAGGGATGCTAGTTTAGGAAATGTTGAGACTAAAACAGAGTAGCAGGAAGGTTTGATGAAAGCTTCTGAACTGTAGTTTGGAGCACAAGTTATAGATCAAAGCTGAAACGTCACTTCTGCGTCTGCTGGATGGAATCACAGCATTTACAGTCTGGAGTCTACTAATAGAAACATGTTTAATTGCACCAACTTTCCAATAAGGCAGTTTAAAGAGTCTTATTTTCCCATGAGTTGATTAACATTATCCTGGAATGATTGCAGGAACCACAGCTGATAGGAATGGGAAACGTGTTTGGAGGAGGAGGTTTTATTGTTGGTGAAGTGTGACAATGGAACTCCCCTAGGAACTGAATTAGATATCTTTTGAGTGCTCATTTTTTCAGTCTCTCTGAACACTGATGAAGATTCATCGAGATTCGAAACCTTAGCTTGCTCTCTCTCTCCATGGATGCTTTCTGACCAGCTGTGATCTACAGCATGTGCTGTTTTCTCTGAAGGCAAACTGAGTTAACCACTGATGAGAGGATGTTTTATTTGAATCATTAATTTGTTTGTTCCACAACATGGAACACAACAATAGCTATGATTAAGTTTGCTCTGCTTAAATGATACAACTTTTCTCTTTGTAATAAAATGAAATAATGAAGATATTATATTACTGCATTTCTAAGGTTATCTTGTTTAATGTGAATCTCAGGCAGCATTTCTAATGAATAATGTAAGTAAACTAAATCAATTTTGACATTTTGAGCCTGCCTTTTCTTGGGCCTTTCTGCCTTAGTGTGCTGTCTGCTGCCATAAGGTTTTGGTCAGCTTTATTTCTTGATTAGGTAAAAACAATGACTGTAGATGCTGGAAACGTCGATTTTACTGCTCCTCGGATGCTGCCTGAACGGCTGTGCTTTTCCAGCACCTCTAATCCAGAATTTATTTCTTGATTGTATGTCAGCTATTGAGATATGACATAGCATTGCTTATTATTTGCATTCTATGACAAAAATCTTACTCATTAGTGTCTTAAATGCAAATAGTCCCATGCACTCATTTTTAACTTCTAATTCATAACATATTTATAGATCTGTTCTATGGAAGATAGTCAAACTATCCTGAAACATGACAATATAACAAAATGGCTATAGAAATACTGGTTCTAAACAGAGTGGCACAAAGAATGGATCAATTTTATCAGCAATAGCTATCCATTTTTGACCTTTAGCCACTTAGACAACATCTCGCCCTTAAAATTACCACTGACCCCAAATTGTTGTACCTCAGTCTAGAGTTATAGAGTTATGCAGCATGGAAACAAATCCTTCGGTCCCACTCATAATTTATATAAATGATTTGGATGTTAACATAGGGGGTACAGTTAGTAAGCTTGCAGATAACACCAAAATTGGATGTCCAATGGACAGTGAATAAGGTTACATCAGAGTACAACAGGATGTTGAGCCAATGGGCCGAAGAGTGGCAGATGGAAGTTAATTAGATAAATGTGAGGTGCTGCGTTTTGGAAAGGCAAATCAGGGCAGGACTTATACACTTAATGTTAAGGTCCTGGGAAGTGAACAAAGAGACCTTGAAGTGAAGGCTCACTGTTACTTGAAAGTGGAATTGCAGGTAGATAGGAAAGTGAAGAAGGCATTTTGTATACTTGACTTTATTAGTCAGTGCATTGAATATAGGAGTTGGGGAGTCATGTTGTGGCTGTACAGGACATTGGTCAGGCCATTTTTAGAATACTGCATGCAATTCTGGTCTCCCTGTTTTTGGAAGGATGTTGTGAAACTTGAAAAGGCTCGGAAAAGATTGACAAGAATGTTACTACTGTTGGAGGATTTGAGCTATAGGAAGAGGCTGAGTGGCTGGGGCTGTTATCCCTGGAGTGTTGGAGGCTGAGGGGTGACCTTATCAAGGTCTATGAAATCATGAGGGGCATGGATAGGCTAAATAGCCAAGGACTTTTTTCCATGGGGTGGTGGCGTTCAAAACTAGAGGACATAAGTTTAGGATGTGGGGGAAAGATTTAGAAGGGACCTAAGGTGCAACTTTTTCATGCAGAGGGTGGATGCATATATGGAATGAGCTGCCAGAGGAAATGGTGGAGGCTGGTACAATTACAACATTTAAAAGGCATTTGGATGGGTATGTGAATAGGAAGGGTTTAGAGTGATACTAGTTGGCATGGATGAGTTGGACCGAGGGGTCTCTTTCCATGCTGAGCGTTTCTGACTCTAACTCATCCATGCCGACCAGCTATCCTAAATAAATCTAGTCCCATTTGCCAGAATTTAGCCCATATCCCTCTAAATCATTCTTATTCATGTGCCCATTCAGATGCATTTTAAATGTTGTAATTGTACCAGCCTACACTACTTTCTCTGGCAGTTTGTTCCATGCACACACCACCCTCTGAATGAGAAATTTGTTCCTTAGGTCCCTTTTAAAACCTTCCCCTCTCACCTTAAACCTATGCCCATCATTTTGGACTCTCCACCCTGGGAGAAAAGATCTTGGCTAGTCACCCTATCCATGCCCCTCACGATTTTATTAACCTCGATAAGATCACACCTCAGCTTTCAATGCTCCAGGAAAAAAAAGCCCCGGACCATTCAGCCTCTCCTTATAGCTTAAACCCTACAATCCCAGTAACATCCTTCTAAATCTTTTCTGAGCTGTTTCAAGCATGACAACATTTTTTTCCTATCACAGGGAGTCCAGAACCAAGTGCAGTATTCTAAAAGTGGCCTAACCAATGTCCTGTACAGCTGCAACATGACCTCCCAACTCCTATACCCAATGCACTGACCAATGAAGGCAATGCACTGACCAAATGCCTTCTTCATCACTCTGTCTGCCTGTGACTCCACTTTCAAGGCACTATGAACCTGAAGCCCTCGGTACTTTTGTTTTCTCGGGCCTGACCATTAACTGTATAAGCCCTACCCTGATTTGCCTCACCAAAAAGGAACACCTCACATTTATCTAAGCTCCATCTGACACTCCTTGGCTCATTGACCCATCTGATCAAGATCCCATTATACGCTGAGGTAAGCTTCTTCGCTGTCCAATACACCACCAAGACTTGTTGAAACCATTCTGTAATTTTGGTAACTGTGCAAGGCAAATCAATAGGCTGACCTGGACAATCAGTGCCCGGACATGTTAAGTTGGACAACATCTATCGTGGCTTGTACATTATTTGTGACCCTCACCTTTAAGTAAGTGTTGTTAGTTAAAAAGATGTTGCAAAAGCCATACTATACTGAAATTATAAACCATTACACAGTTTGTTTTCGGCAGAGAAAAAAATTGAGGAATGAAAAGTAGTGAACAAGTTGAGGTTAAAACTCCACCTCCATTGAGGTGGAACATAAAGGAAAAGTCACTTTGATAACCAGTGGTGTAACCTCATAAAAGATGCGATAATTTCTTGATCAATAAATCACTGGCTGAGGTGAAACAATTACCCACGGCAATGTGGTTGACTTGTGTTTGGGCAGTTAGGGATGGACAATAAATGCTGGCCGAGCCAGCAATTTCCACGTCCTGTGAATGAATTTTAAAAAATATTTCATAGGTAACCAGACAGGAATTTGATACTTGGTTTCTGCTGTTAGTTGATCTCAATAGAGATAATAGTTGAGCTGTGGGACAAAATAAAATCAGGCAGACAGTTCTCCATGACCTATCTGAGGACTCAATGGATGGTGAACTAGAAAATGGTGGCTAGGTCACCTACTCTGGACAAGTATGTGATGGTTGCATAATAGTTGAGAACACCATCTATTGATTGCCACTGGCAGCATTGCTGTCATGCTGCTCTCTGGCTAAAGTTCCTGTTGAAGATAGTGGCACAAATCTGACCACATCCTTATTGAATTACTCAAGCAGGATTTCTCCGAAAACTCCACTAAACTCCCTTATGGATGCAGCAAATCACCCAAACTCCTTCCAAGGACATTCCATGATAGTTTTCCGAATTTTGAAAGAGTGAAATTGAATTGAAAGCATGTCAATTGTAAGTTAGTGGTTGTCAGTTGCAATAACATCAGGGTAGAGGTTTTGGGTGGAGTGGGGAGCGGTGACTCACGCAGCTGACGTTCACTGCACTACCACCTGATGAAGGAGCATCGCTTTGAAAGCTAGTGTGCTTCCAATTAAACCTGTTGGACTATAACCTGGTGTTGTGTGATTTTTAACTTTGTACACCCCAGTCCAACACCGGCATCTCCAAGTCATGGGAATCATTATACAATTGTGTAATGTAGACCTGTGAAGTCCAAATGGGCAGAACATACATCAAATCCATATGGGAGACTGTCTGACATTATTTGCCCAATCTGCAAGACCCCAACCTATGCATGCCCATACCAGTCATCCAACAGCACAGTATGCTACGTGGGCAGCATCAAATGTCATGATGGAGAGGTGCCAGTGATGGACTGGGGTGGACAATGTTAGAAATCACATGACACCAGGTTATAGTCTAACAGATTTATTTGAAATCACAAGCTTTCACCTGACGAAGGGCAGCGCTCCGAAAGCTTGTGGTTTCAAATAAACCTGTTGGACTATAACCTGGTGTCATGTGTGTTCTGTCAGCATCAAAAGTGGCCAGGAGTGGTGTGACCACCAAATCTGGAAGGAGACAGCACAACAAACACACAAAGGAAAGAAACTAGGAGAAAGTTAGGACTACAGATGCTGGCGATCAGAAGCAAGAGTGTGGTGCTGGAAAAGTACAGCAAGTCAGGCAGCATCTGAGGATCAGGAGAATCAATGTTTCAGGCACAAGCTTCACTCCTGAAGAAGATCTTTTTCCCAAAATGTCGATTCTCCTGCTCCTCTGATGCTACCCGACCTGCTGTACTTTTCCAGCGCCACACTTTTTGACTGAGACAAAGGACAGCAATAATTAGAAAAACTTTGGTGAGAAGCCTTGGGAAGAATAGGCTGGAATATCTGATGAGGTCATAGAACATAGAACATTACAGCCTTTCAGTCCACGATGTTGCACTGACCTGTGGAACCAATCTGAAGTCTATCTATCCTACACTATTCCATTTTCATCCATATGCTTATCCAATGACCATTTAAATGCCCTTAAAGTTGGCGAGTCTACTACTGTTGCAGGCAGGGTATTCCATACCCCTACTACTCTCTGGGTAAAGAAACTACCTCTGACATCTGTCATATATCTATCACCCTTCAATTTAAAACTATGTCCCCTCCGTTCTAGCCATCACCATCTGAGGAAAAAGGCTCTCACTGTCAACCCTATCCAACCCTCTGACTATCTTTTATGTCTCAATTAAGTCACCTCTCAACCTTCTTCTCTCTAACAAAAATAGCCTCAAGTCCCTCAGTCTTTCCTCATAAGGCATTCCCTCCATACCAGGTAACATCCTAGTAAATCGCCTCTGAAATCTTTCCAAAGTTTCCATAATCTTCTTGTTATGCCATGACCAGAACTATATGCAACACTCCAAGTGCAGCCGCACCAGAGTTTTGTACAGTTGCATCATGACCTCATGGCTCCGAAACTCAATCCCTCTACCAATAAAAGCTAACACACTGTATGCCTTTTTAACATCCTATCAACTTGGGTGGCAACTTTCAGAGATCTATGTACATGGACACCAAGATTTCTCTGCTCGTTACATTACAAAGAATCTTACCATTAGCTCAGTACTCTTTATTCTTGTCGCTCCTTTCAAAGTGAATCACCTCACACTTTTCCGCATTAAACTCCATTTGCCACCGCTCAGCCCAGCTCTCCAGCTTATCCATGTCCCTTTGTAACCTGCAACATCCTTCAGCAATGTGCACAACTCTACCAACCTTAGTGTCATCTGCAAATTTACTAAACCATCCTTCTCTGCCCTCTTCCAGGCCATTTATAAAAATGACAAACAGCAATGACCCCAGAAAGATCCTTGCGGTACACCACAAGTAACAACCCCAGGATGAATGTTTCCCATCAACCACCACCTTCTGTCTTCTTTCAGTTAGCCAATTTCTGATCCAAACCGTTATATTACCCTCAATCCCATGCCTCCATATTATGTGCAATACCTCACTATTTGTTCCATTATGGTACATTTCCATATAGGTGTTAACCTAATTTTAAATTTACTTACTGACATTTAGTTTTAAGATTATTGTCAGGTAAATTATCTGATTATATGGCTTGAAACATAATAATTTTTATAAGCTTGTGTTTGAAGAATTTGTCAGCCAGATTTTTTTTTAAAAGTCTATGAAAATATATATTGGATCTTTTTGTAACAAGGTATTTCTTGAAAGCAATTGGTTCCAGATAAATGCTGCTCTTGACTGCTTGTACTCAATTCAGGGGAATAAAACTCTGTTTTAACAACTGGGTTTTATCACAGTCCTGTTTCACATACTTGGAGTTGGCCTTAGATTTTCAATTGGGCTATCTTGTTGGAAGAAAGGATTTACTCAATTTGTACCTTCTGTTTCTGAAGTACTTTAATGATGAATCCAGTTTGCAATCTGACTGTCTTAATGAATGGTACCTAGAAGACTTCTCAATTCTATGTTTCCTATGCAACTTGGAACTGCCAAGATCCCAGATACAGCTTTAGTTTGTTGATGCTCATCTACACAAGCTAGAACGTCAGACTGAAAGCTATCTGAACATCTCAAACATTATCCCTTTGGCCCTCAAGAACTGAAACCTATTGGCCAAAAGTGTTGTATTTCTAAAATAAATTTCTGCAGCCAGAAATTCATTTTTCCCCCTTGTCTATTGGGTTGGTCAGAGAGGTAAACATTAATATTTTCATATTACAAATTACGTGTGTTAATTGGTTTTACATTATCATTGAATAAGATTTATTTGATCATAAATCATTAATTCAGTGTTTGTAAAAATAACCTGGTTGATAGATTTATTAAATGTGGGTAGAGTATAGACAACACATGCACTTGGCTATATTGGAAACTGGGTAGAATACTTGCATATACGTTATAACATGTGGAATTTTGAAAATAGCAAAACATGATTCTCTAAAGGTAAACATGCAGGTTGAATCTGTGATTAAGAAAGCAAATGCAATGTTGTCATTTATCTCAAAAGGGTTGGAATATAAAAGCAGCGATGTGCTACTGAGCCTTTATAAAGCTCTGGTTAGGCCCCATTTGGAGTACTGTGTCCAGTTTTGGGCCCCACACCTCAGGAAGGACATACTGGCACTGGACCGTGTCCAGCGGAGATTCACACGGATGATCCCTGGAATGGCAGGTCTAACATACGAGGAACGGCTGAGGATCCTGGGATTGTATTCATTGGAGTTTAGAAGGTTAAGGGGAGATCTAATAGAAACTTATAAGATAATACATGGCTTGGAAAGGGTGGACGCTAAGAAATTATTTCCGTTAGGCGAGGAGACTAGGACCCGTGGGCACAGCCTTAGAATTAGAGGGGGTAAATTCAGAACAGAAATGCAGAGACATTTCTTCAGCCAGAGAGTGGTTGGCCTGTGGAATTCATTGCCGCGGAGTGCAGTGGAGGCTGGGACGCTAAATGTCTTCAAGGCAGAGATTGATAAATTCTTGATGTCACAAGAAATTAAGGGCTATGGGGAGAATGCTGGTAAGTGGAGTTGAAATGCCCATCAGCTATGATTGAATGGCGGAGTGGACTCGATGGGCCAAATGGCCTTACTTCCACTTCTATGTCTTATGGTCTTATCATGCACTCTTCCCATCTTATAATAATGTCATTTAAATTAAACATGACTCCAACCTCACTTTTATGGTTATATGTTTTGTAAAGAAATAGCATTACTCATGTAAAATTATTCAGTTTAGAACTAACATTGAACATGGAACAGCACAGTACAGCTCCTTCAGCCCACAATGTTGTGCTGACCTTTTATCCTACCCTAAGATCAAGCTAACCAACACACCCTTCATTTTACTAACATCCATGTGCCTATCCAAAAGTTGTTTAAATATCCCTAATGTATCTGACTCTTCTACCACGGCTGGCAGTGCACTCCATGCACCCACCACTCTCTGCGTAAAGAACCAACCTCGGACATCTCCCCTAAATCTTATTCCAATCACCTTTAAATTATGTCCCCTTGTGAAAAACATTTCTGCCCTGGGAAAAGGTCTCTGATTATTCACTCTATGCCTCTCATCATCTTGTACACCTTTATCAGGTCACCTCTCACCCTTCTTTGTCCAATGAGAAAAGCCCTAGCTTCCTCAATCTTTTGTCATAAGACATGCCCTCCAGTCCAGGCATCATCCTGGTAAATCTCCTCTGCACCCTCTTTAAAGCTTTCACATCTTTCCTGATCAGAACTGTGATCAGAACTGAACACGATATTCCAAGTGTGGTATAAGCAGAGCTCTATAGAGCGGTAGTATAACCTTGCAGCTCTTAAACTCAAATCCCCGTGTCAAAGCCAACACACCGTATGCTTTCTTAACAACTCTACCAATTTTGATTAGATTAGATTACTTACAGTGTGGAAACAGGCCCTTCGGCCCAACTAGTCCACACCGCCCCGCCGAAGCGCAACCCACCCATACCCCTACATTTACCCCTTACCTAACACTACGGGCAATTTAGCACGGCCAATTCACCTGACCTGCACATCTTTGGACTGTGGGAGGAAACCGGAGCACCCGGAGAAAACCCACGCAGACACGGGGAGAACGTGCAAACTCCACACAATCAGTCGCCTGAGGCGGGAATTGAACCCAGGTCTCTAGCGCTGTGAGGCAGCAGTGCTAACCACTGTGCCACCATGCCGCCCAGTTGGTGGCAACTTTGAGGGATCTATGTATGTGGACCCCAAGATCCCTCCACACTGCCAAGAATCTTGCTTTTAATCCTGTATTCTGCATTCAAATTCAACTTTCTAAAATGAATCATTTCACACTTTTCTAGGTTGACCTCCATTTGCCACTTATCAGCCCAGTTATGCATGTCCCGCTGTAACCTACAACACCCTCCATACCATCCACCACTCCACCAATCTTTGTCATCAGCAAACCTATTAACCTACCTTTCCATTTCCTTCTCCAAATCATTTATAAAAATCACAAAGATCAGAGGTCCCCAGAACAGAGCCCTGCGAAACATCACTGGTCACCGAGCTCTAGGCTGAATACTTTTCATCTACCATCACCCTCTGTCTATTATGGACCAGCTAATTCTGTATCCAGACAGTCAAACTTCCCTGTAACCCATGCCTCCTTACTTTCTGAATGAATCTACCATGGGGAACCTTATTAAACGCCTTGCTAAAATCCATGTACACCATATCCACTGCTCTATTTTCATCAATGTGTTTTGACATATCCTCAAAGAATTCAATAATACTTGTGAGGCATGACCTGCCCCTCACAAAGTGATGCTGACTATCTCCAAACAGACTATGGTTTTCCAAGTAATCATAAATCCTGTCTCTCAGAATTGTCTCCAGTAACTTGCCCACCACAGACGTAAGACTGACTGGTCTAGAATTCCCAGGGTTATCTCTATTCCCTTTCTTGAACAAGAGAATAACATTTGCCACCCTCCAATCATCTGGTACTACTCCAGTGGACAGTGAGGATGCAAAGATCATCGCCAAAGGCGCAGCAATCTTTTCCCTTGCTTCCCGTAGCAACCTTGAGTCTATGCCATCTGGCTCAGGATTGGGTTCAGCAACCTGCTTGCTTGCCATCATATTGTTTAGTCAAGGTTGCAATTGCAACATCATAAAAAGCAGTCTATTACTTAATAGGTCAGAGATTGGCAGAAATGTTTGTTCCAATAATCCCCTGTTGCAGTAGGGACAGAATGAACAAAATGAGGGGACGACTATTCTTTCTCTTAAGTATCAGCAAAGTGGGAACTTTGGGCTGGATTTTACTCACCAATTCGAGGCATGAAACAATGTTTCCAGCTTGGCGGTATTTTCATTCGGCCAGTTCGCAAGTTATGAAAGCCCGAATTGCAAAATACAGACACATCCCTTCTGAAGTTGCCCCCCCCCCCCTCCATTGAGGGGTCCAGGAGAAAATTATTCAGCACACTATTTTTATCTGCAGGTCTACGTGTTTGAAAGTTCCAGAAAGTGCATCTTCTTGGAAAATTGATGGTCACTGGGGAAAGCCTGCTGAGGAATAAAGAATATTCTGAAAGGTATGTTCAAAATGTTTTGCAACTTTGAGGGCAGATTCTTATAGGGGTCTGTGCAACATGCACTATGATAAGATTTGTGGCAGAAATGGATGCGAGGTCCAGTGAGGCTTCTCTCAACATTGACAACATCTTATGTTTTTAATTCTTTTGCCAAACAATGAGATTTCTTTCACTCTCTACAGCTGTGAGTTGCCAATTCAGGGGAATTATAGTTTGTTAAATACCTAGTTAATGGGCCAACATTCCTTAATAATATTCAGCTTTGTACCTTACCAAATGAGTATGGAAATCTATATGCATGTCAGTATATGTGAATGTATATAAATATCGCTGTGGTTCTGTTCGCCGAGCTGGAAGTTTTTGTTGCAAACGTTTCGTCCCCTGTCTAGGTGACATCCTCAGTGCTTGGGAGCCTCCTGTGAAGCGTTTCTGTGGTGTTTCCTCCGGCATTTATAGTGGCCTGTCCCTGCTGCTTCCGGTTCCAGACAACCGGAAGCGGCAAGGACAGGCCACTATAAATGCCGGAGGAAACACCACAGAAGCACTTCACAGGAGGCTCCCAAGCACTGAGGATGTCACCTAGACAGGGGACGAAACGTTTGCAACAAAAACTTCCAGCTCGGCGAACAGAACCACAGCAACGAGCACCCGAGCTACAAATCTTCTCACAAACTTTGAGTATATAAATATCTGCAGACCTTTCATTCACATCGCTGAAGTCTTAGCAACAAGTTTACTTTAGTAGTTTAGTGAATAGATCATTCAGTTTTTTTTGTCATCCCTTCAAAAAACATTGTGCCATTCTGGATGACTGCCTAATTGGCCTGGTGATGGGACCTGAAGTGAAAACAAAAAATTAAAGTGCCTGTTCAGCCTCTTTTCATACATTGTGCTGAAATACAGCCATTGCAAAAGCCCATTTGAAAAATTGATTTTGAAAGTTGAAAATAATCTCTTCACCTGCTCCTCTCTATTGATCGACAGGTACTGTATTTTGAAATGGGAAAAGCACCCTTTTCTGTGCTTTCAGTTTCAGCAATGTAGCAGAAAGCTTCTGTTAAGACAGCTGTAGCTATTATGAATGCTCAGCTGAGTTTTAAAATTTCATAATTGCTTAAGCTCAGAAGGTGTTTATTGATCAAACAATTATTGAATCTTTTAAGAGGCTGTATTAACAGAATGTACTTTTGATTTGGTTTTTTATGTGATCGTCTATTGGTGTTTCAACAAATAACCTTAAAATCATGAATCCAAAGACAGTTACATCATGAATATGCTTCTGTCTCATCAGTTTCCCTGGTGGCTTTTCATGACAAGGATTACCTCAAGTAAGCTATTATTTACTTGGATGAGGGCCTCAGTGTTGAAGATTAAAATCCCCCTCCCTTGAAACAGACAACAAATTGAATTTGGTTATTAAAGTTCAAATTATTTTGACTCACTTACTATGGTTAGACTGGTGAGGTTCACCTGAAGTAGTTTGCCCACAGAGATTTTTCAAAATAATATTTATCCTCACTTTCTCCTGCCCTGTCCAATTTTCTTCACTTTGAGGAAGTAATGGCTCAGTGGTTAGCACCGCTGTCTCACAGTGCCAGGGACCTGGGTTTGATTCCAGCCTTGGGTAACTGTCTGTCTGTGTGGAGTTTGCATGTTCTGCCCGCATCTGCATGGATTTCCTTTGGGTGCTCCAGTTTCTTCCCACAGTCTGATGATGTGCAGGTTAGGTGGATTAGCCTTAGGAAATGCAGGGTTACAGGGATATGGTAGGGGCTGGAGTGTGATGCTTTTCAGAGGGTCGGTGTTGACTTGATAAGCCGAATGGCCTGCTTCCATTCTATTATTTGATGAACAACCTCCCTACCCAAAATACCAACCTATGGCTGGCAGCGTGAAGATCCCTGTACCAGCACAGGAAACTTAGAACATAGAACATAGAACAATACAGCGCAGAACTGGTCCTTCAGCCCTCGATGTTGTGCCGACCTGTGAACTATTCTCAGCTTTTCCCCCTACACAATCCCAAAATCATCCATGTGCTTATCTAAGAATTGTTTAAATCTCCGTAATGTGGCTGAGTTGACTACATTAGCAGGTAAGGCATTCCACGTCCTTACCACTGTCTGCGTAAAGAATCTTGTTGACTTGTCCTTTCCATTTTTTGGGATTGTGGCTTTATGGATTTCATCAGCAACTTCTGTGTGAATTTCCAAACTGATTCCTAGAGTTTGCACCGCTTCTGTTTTCTTGCCTATAATTCCTCCCACGTCTATAGATTCACACAATTATTTAAATGTTTCAGCAATACCCACTTTCTTTACTGTTTCTGTCTATCATTTGACAGTGAAAACCTATCAAAAACTATCCCCTGAAACCTCCCTTCCCTGGCTCCCTTTGTTTCTTACTCTGGGCTGGGTTTTACGGTTTTCAACCATGCAAGGTTTTGACTGGGATTGGGGAGGGCGTGTAAAATACAATGGGTGACCAGCCTCCCTCCTTCCTGCTGTCCTCAGCTCCGATCGCCGTCATGCAGGTAGTCAGACAGGGGGCCAAATAACCAGCCATCCTACCGTTTTGAAATAAAAATCATTACTGAACAATGGATCTTGCTAATAACCAGTTAATCTGAATATTAACCCCCTTCATTAGGTAGTATCATGTGAGAATGGGAAGATCACTTTTTGAGGTAGGAAGGTGGATGTGCCCAATCCTTTCCTACCGTAAAATCCTCATAAAATTCAGGCTTCTGTTTCTGTTATAATGGCTGACCTAAATATTTGATATTGAAGAAGGGCAGGATGCTCACATTTGTGGGCGGCACGGTGGCACAGTGGTTAGCACTGCTGCCTCACAGCGCCTGAGACCCGGGTTCAATTCCCGCCTCAGGCGACTGACTGTGTGGAGTTTGCACATTCTCCCCGTGTCTGCGTGGGTTTCCTCCGGGTGCTCCGGTTTCCTCCCACAGTCCAAAAAGATGTGCAGGGTCAGGTGAATTGGCCATGCTAAATTGCCCGTAGTGTTAGGTAAGGGGTAAATGTAGGGGTATGGGTGGGTTTCGCTTCGGCGGGTCGGTGTGGACTTGTTGGGCCGAAGGGCCTGTTTCCACACTGTAATGTAATGTAATCTAATCTAATCTAAATCTAATAACTACTGTCCATTCTCTCTACAGTTATTGATTGAAATGCTGTGAGTGTCTAGTTCTGTCAATGATAACTGTCTGTCTAAAAGTGAATCATTCGCAGAACAGGTGTTTCGCACCCCTGAACCTAGCTGACCTGTCGAACCAATTTGGACATCAACAACAAAGAAGTGTGACATTGCGGTCCAAATACCTTGCATTTTAAGTTTACTCAGTATTTGATCAAGGCTGCCTTGACCTGATTTATAATTTATAACAAGAACATAAACTACATACTGGATTTGACCTGATGCAGCCTAAATATACCTGTTGATTGTCACTGAGATGTTAACACTGCTTTTTTAAATAGGTCAATGGTACTGTTACAATAGCAGTATGTCACATGTACAATTCAGCTTTTCTCCAAGTCAGTCAGCTTGAACTCATTTTCAGTTTGGGAACTATGCTAGTATGATGCCACATTAAAACATGACACTGTTATGTATTTTGTCTTCATTTCCAAGTTTATCCTTATTTTTAAAAGAGAACTTTTCAGAAGCCCCTATTTTATTTCTGACTCATGAGGCTTAAGCTGCCCAGAGCCTGATTTTACTTCTGGGCAAGTGGCTGGGGTTTGAATGAATCAAAATTGTGCCCTAATAAACACAGAAAATACTCAGCAGGTCAAACAGTTTCCGCTCTGATGAAAGCAGCAACTAACATTTTGAGGGATACAGCAGAGACGCTGCGTGCACTTGGACAGGGATGCAGCTCAGAGAATGGACTAGACTGCATCTCAACTTTAATTGTTTTATGGCTGACACATGCTGAGATACAGTGAAAAGTGGTGTTTTGCATGGAATATTGATCGTATCATACAATGTGCACCAAGGTAGCAAAATAAACTGCAGAACAGAGAAGGTGCAGAGAGAGAAATCAGAATTAGCATTTGAGAGGTCTGATCAAACATCTGATAACAATGGGGAAGAAGCTGTCTTTTTTCCCTTTGCTCCCTTAGCTTTCGTTCATTTTGCACTTAGCTGCATGCTCGCACTATCCATGCCTTACAATGCTGTGCTTGTTAATACATTGGTGCTTCAATCAGAGCCAAAGGCCAGTCTAAAGGGTGTTTTAGTGCAGACACACAGAAAAACTGTTTGTCCATATTACAATGTCTTGGAGGAAGAGATGTCTTGCTACATGGCACGTGGATACAGTAATATGACACTAACAGCTTGTGCCAGCTGTCTCCCTGGCAAACAAACTGCAAGTTCGGTCAAACATGGCAGAAACTGCTGGGGGCCAGTGCTCAGTCATGTCAATAGACATATCGCTGTCTGTCAGGGGGTGCCAGTACTGTCAGTCACAGACAAAGTCTGTAACTAATTCAGGGGCTCCATCACAGTCAGTTGGTTGGTTGGGATGCTCGAAGTTCAGGGGTGTGTCCTAGTGCAGGGATCTGTCCCAGTACAGTTCAGGGGTGTTCAGTGGTCATTCAGTTGTCAGGGTGTTCAGTGGTCAATCAGTGGTCAGGGTGTTCAGTGGTCCGTCCTGTAGTACTAGTTGAAGCAGTCAGAGGAATCACTTACTGTCCATCTGGGAATCGGCCAGTTCCAGCCCCAGCCCCAGCCCCAGCTGATTGTCGGAGTCTGTCACAGGTCAGGGGTGGCTACAGCTCTGAGTGTCCATGAGGAATGTGTTTAGGGCTGAGGATGGTTGAATGATAAGAGGTGTGGGGGAGTTAAGGCTCAGGGGAAAGCAGAGGCATTTGCAGTTATGGAGATAAGGCCAGTGATGGGAGTGTAGAATTTAAAGTTGAACGGTGAGTGGGTAAGGTAGATTCAGTACAGCATCAGAGGTTGTGGGGTTGGAGTTATTTACTGTGACCTCCACAGAGGGAGCAGAGAGGAGGTGTTGGTGGGGCATTGTCATGGTGTAATGCTGTAGTTTGGGGGCAGGGAGCATACGTTGATAATGTTCATTGTGACAGGTCTCCACAAGGTAGAGGAGTTGGTGTGGGAAATGGGTTATTGGGGAAGTGTGAGGTTATAGGGGACATGGAAGTTTCTGGGGGAAGGTGGGAGTTCAGCATTATCTGTGTTCCCTTCTCGAGAGGTGAGAGCACAGCTGGGCATGGATCATAGTTGATGACTAAGTGCATTTGTTAGAAGTTGTAACATTGTAGTGACCATAATATGAAGCTGCCATTTACAAAACTCAGCTACATTGGTTTTACACTCATTGCATCCCCAATATCATTTGCATTCAGTTAGAGAATGCTTAGGGACCAGATGCTGGTCAAAGAAATCAGACACATGCCTTTGATGCTTGCAGATTGAATGTGTGGGCACCTCAGCAATGTCAAAGTTATCAGCAGTCATGATTTGGAAGTCTAGTGCTGGCTGTAGGCAAAAAATGATTAGTACACTTTCCAAGGGTCCTGACTGAGTTGTAGAAGTTTGAGTCCTGTTCTGTCTGTAGATTTCACGATTTTGTGTGCTGAAAAGCTGTGATTGATGTCTGGCTGGTGATCAGAGGGTAGTGTAGTGCTGTGTGCAGTCCAGTCTCATTGACATGTGCTGGTCACTCAGCTGGTGCAGCACCCTCAGCAGGTTCCTGCACACATGAAGGAAGGATGTGGATGAAACTCCTATTATCCACAACCATTATGTCTACTGTGTGGGAATGTGTGTCAGCCCTCACCTGTACAGCTCACCACTATATGACTATTTTGAAAAATATTTTAAATCTCTTTGGATCCTACCGTGCCCAATTTAAGTCCTTTCCACTGAGAGGCTGAGTCCTTGCTGCCGGTGGGATGTTGGTGGCTAAGGTTGTCTATCGGAGAAGGTTAGGGTGGATCCGGAAGAGTGAGAGCAAGCACAGAAGATGAGAAGCAGCCAGCTCGGGGTGGGCTCACAGCTGCAGGGAACCTCAAGCACAGAGTGTTCCTTTCTTGACTCCATTTCCTAGCCATGAATGCAGCAGAGTTGACACAGGCTGCTTATGACCCATGACCCAGTGATGGAATGTGTTAGATACTAGAGCAAGACCTGAGGAGATGCAGGAGTGGGAGACCATCCTCCCCAGGGGTCCGTGATGGTGACAGCAGTTCTGAATGCCTGTGCAACTGGTTCCTTCCAGCAGTGGGTGACCTGTATGGGATCTTGGTGTGTTTCAACCTCCATCAGAATAGTACCCAGTGCCATCTGAGTAAGGTCACACTGGTTCATTTCACTCCCACTTGGTGAGGTTAGTGCTGCAGCCCGGGCAGTAGGACTCAGGAAGATAATTGTGTTTCCCCACTGCAGGGTGCCATCCAACTGCCCACATGTGGCACCGAGAGGGTCAGAATTCAGCAACAGGAAGGGTTCAGGTGATCTCTGATCACTGTTAACCCATCATGGAGCTTGGTGTCCAAGACCCAGGCAGCTGCCACATCCTGGAGCACTGTCATGTACCTGGTATGTTTGAGGGTCCAGGGTCCTTACAAGACTAGGTTCTGGGAAACAAGGCCCACCCACAACCACCTCATGACACCATTGTCCATTCTTCCAAAAGACAAGGAGCTCAGAAACTATTATTTCTATCCATGGCTGAACTAGGGAGCAGGTGATAGGGCTGCTGAAGATGTGCTCCTGCTGTCTGACCTGATCTGGGGTGTCCCTCCAATTATAGTCCAGACAGAGTGTGTCATATCATCCTGGCATGCTGTGTACGCTGTGTCCAAATGGAGCTAGCAATGAGGCAATAGGCTGAAAGGCTGAGGGACTGCAGGAACTGGAGCAGGCTTTTAAACAGGGAAATGAAGATATTGTGAGAAGGAAGCTGAGATTGTCCATGACACAGCTCACCTATGACAGGCACTACCCACAGGCAGCATCTCATTGATAATTGCATCCAGTAGAAGAGAGCTGGATGCAGTGTATAATAGCTGCCTGTTCGATTTGACTGTTATGATTCCAAAATCAGGTTGGCATTGATGGGACAACATCCTTCCTCTGGCTTTGTGTTTGTTTCCTTTTGCATTCTATGAACAAAAGCTCACACTTATGTTTGTACTTGTCTGATTGTTGATGGACAGTGACAAGATGTAGGTCTACAGTAATCAGCAGGGACAGGGTAGCACTAATTTTAGATGATTGTTTAGATGGAATGTGTCCAGGGAGAGGTAAAGTGTGTGGTCCGGTGATTAAACAGTGACAAGGGTGGAATGTCCTGGCCATGTTGGCTATACACTGTGGGCAGTGTGGCTTTGTGGATGCTGTGGCTGGTGAGGACAGATGGCAGGTTTCCAATACTTGTCAAGGCATATGGCAGTCTTCCAAAGATGGTTTTTTTTAGATTAGATTAGATTACTTACAGTACGGAAACAGGCCCTACGGCCCAACAAGTCCACACTGACCCTCCGAAGAACAACCCACCCAGACCCATTCCCCTACATTTACCCCTTCACTTAACACTACGGGCAATTTAGCTTGGCCAATTCACCTAACCTGCACATTTTTGGACTGGGGTGTGGGTATCAAGGATGTCAGTTTTTTGAGGAGTTTCCAGTGAGTGGCCAATTGTTCCAGGAAGGACGTGTGGTAAGATGGGATGCATATCAGGTATAAGAGATGCCACAGGGATAGGAAAGGCAATTAATGTGGTGGGCTGGATCAGATACGTTGGGAGAACTCACTAGGTCTTGAATCAACAATCTTCCAAAAAACTCCACATAACTTGGACAAAGTAGAAAAGAACACAAGATTCATCCCAAAGCAGGCCTGCAGTTCTGGTCTTCTGCACTTATCAAAGCTATTTCTACCTTTCTTTCAGCAAAACTGAGGGAACAGTTTTCATTTAAATCTTAGGGTTTACCATTATCTCACCATTAAATTGATGCCCATAGCATGAAATTTACTAATAAAGTTGTGTAGAACCATTAAATTATAATTCTTCTGTTCTATATTAGCATCAAGTAGTTTGTGTTCTGGATAGCGTGAGCTATCCTCTATTTGGTAATTCTATCCAGCTCATTCAGCCTCATTATCGACAGCAGCAGACAGAGAGAGACAACAAGATTAGAGGGGAACAATGATATGATGACAAAATAACGTGGATTCTGGAAGTCTGAAATAAAGAGAGCAATCATCCAGTGCTAGAGGAAGTGAGATAGGAGGTGAGGAGGCACTTCATTAGGACAGGGTTCAGGTATACCTGACCTGCCACCTTCCTGCCTTCACTGGAATTAATATTTGGATGGGAATGTCCATGGTTGATTCATGGTCAATCCATTGGCTCCTTGGACTCCAGAATTGTTTTGCTGGCAACAGCAGCCTTCCCGGATGGCATGGTAACTGCCAGGCCCTGAATGATCTCAAGCCCTTTTTAGGAGGGACTTCCTGCCGCAGGGATCTGATTCTCGGCAAAGGTCCACAAGCACCCTCACAACTTCCTGACTGGCAGAGGATCTGAAGAATTACTCACTGGCTTCGCAGCTGCTTTGTAAGTTTCCACACTGTTTCTGGAATACTCCCTCGAAACATTAAAGAATTCAAAGAATTGGTTGAGATAGCTGGAACCTTTCTTGTTGGGGTACCAAGAAGATGAGTATGTAATTTTAATATTTGAGCTTTACCAGTTGAGGACTGAAATCAGGAGGCACATTTTCACACAATCTATAACTGAAATTGTACAAATGCTCTGTCTGAAGGCAGGTCCTTGGCTCAATATCCATGGATACGGCATTCAGAGCTATCTGTCTTGGCAGTTTCTACAAGTGGTTGCATCCCTTATCCTTACACTCTCAGGCCAAGGCAAAGAAGCAGGTCTCATGTCTACCTCAACCAGAACAGGAATTAAATCTGCACTGTTTTTATTTGAAACAACATGTCAGTCATCTACCCCTCTACAGATATTATTGGTACATATTAATAGACAGGAACAATGTTTGTTTCTTTCACTTCACTCTCCAGTCATTTCACTGCCTGTTTTTAGAGAGCTTTTTTAAAATATAGAATTCCGACAGTGTGGAAACAGGCCCTTCAGCCCAACAAGTCCACATTGCCCCTCCGAAGAGTAACCCACCCAGACCCATTCCCCTACCCTATATTTGCCACTGAGTAATGCACCTAACCTACACATCCCTGAATGCTATGGGCAATTTAGCATGGCCAAGTCACCTAACCAGTTCATCTTTGGATTGTGGGAGGAAACCAGAGTACCTGGAGGAAACCCACGCAGACACGGGGAGAATGTGGAAACTCCACACAGACAGTGGCCCAAGACTGGGATTGAACCCAGATCCCTGGTACTGTGAGGCACCAGTGCTAACCACTGAGCCACCGTGCCATCCCAAACTATATATATTTTTAAATATTTGTATGAAATTATCATGATTCTGGACCACTGAAATGGGAACATAGTAACATACAACTTAACACAAAAACAAGGAGGAGGAATAGGCCAACTGGCCCTTTGAACCATAAAGAACAACAATAGGTCATTGAGACCCCACAGCTTTTTTCTGCCATTAAATTAGGTTACAATTGATCAGTGTGCAATTCTATTTTCTGCCCTTGCATCCTATCATTTGATAACCTTATGAACAGAAAATCTATCAGCCTCAGTATTGAAAGCTCCAATTACTCCAGTATTCAGAGACCTTTGAGGAAGAAATCCATGAATTTCCACTATCCTTTGCATGAAAACATACTTACTTATTTAGTTCTTGAATGGTTGAATTCTCACTGTAAAATTATCCTCTTCTGTTCTTCATTGCCCCACTAGAGTTTTAACTCCCTTATAACATCCTTTTAAAACTTCAAACAGTTCAGCTAGATTCCCCTATCAATCTCTTGTACTAAAGTGGATGTCAGAAGCTGCAAAGAAGCAAAGATATTTAAGTGTCAAGATGCTATTGAATTAATTTTCTTTTGATTTGATTTATTATCATCAGATGTATCAAGATACTATTTTGCTAGTTATGCAGACAAATGATGCCTTACATAAGTACACCAGGGTAATAGAACAGAATGCAGAATATAATGTTACGGCTAATTGTCAAGATGGTGGTGGTGGGATCAGTAGCTTATTACTCCTGAGCTCGGGGATCGGCTGCTCATGGCTTATGCAATAAATGCTGCCACATCCACACAGTGTTATGGTTGGCTTTCTAGCTCGGTAATGTTTTTTGTTTTGTTCACCCTGGGGCCTCCTCCCTTGGGAGGCCTGGGTCCCCATGTATCCCCATCCCTGCTCCATCTTGACTGGTACATTGGAAGATGAGCCAGGGTGACCATCCCCAGCTCAGAGGTGGCTGCGGAAGTGATGGCGGCAGGAAAGGAGCACATTGCCAGGATCCTGGGGACGATGTCGAACAGCAGCGACTGGAGGCGCAGAGAAGATGAAGTCTATGGGGAGGGAAAGATGAACTGTTTCAGATTTAGTAATATCAATTTAATATTAATTTATTCACCACTTTACCATTTATACAAGCTATTTGGTAATTTATTCTATTATCCAAGATGGCATCGGAATGTGGCGAGAAAGAAAAGGTGCAGAGAGAGACTTCGGTTTTCATATATGAGAGGTCCGTTTATAGGTTTGATAACAGCAGGGAAGAAGCAGTTCTAGAATCTGTTGGTAAGTGTTTTCAAACTTTTGTATATTTTTCCTGAAGGAAGAGGGTGGAAGAGAGTATAACCAGGGTGGGATGGAGGGGTCTTTGGTTATGTTGACTGTTTCCTGAGGCAGTGGGAAGTGTAGATGGATGAAGGCTGGTTTTTGTGATGGACTGGTCTGCATTCACAACTCGCTGTAATTTCTTGTGGTGTGGGGTAGAGCAGCTTCCATACCATGCTGTGATGTATCCGGATGGGATGATTTCTGTAGCTTATCCATAAAAATTGGTAAGGGTCATTGTGGATATGCCAAAAATTCCTTTGCCTTCTGAGGAAGTAGAGACATTGGTGTGCTTTCTTGACAGTAGCGTTGATGTGGATGGACCAGGACAGATTGTTGGAGAAACATGAAGCTCTCAACTACCACCACCTCAGCTCCATTGATATAGCCAGGGGCATGGCCTCAACTACACTACCTGAAGTCAATGACCAGTTCCTTGGTTTTGCTGATATTGAGGGCGAGATTGTTGTCTTTTAACCATGTCACTAAGCTGGCTATCTCTTTCCCATATTCTATCTTGTCCTTGTTTGAGATCTGACACACTACAGGTGTGCCATCAGCAAATTTGTAAATGGAGTCTGAGCTGTATATAGAAAGTTTAGTAAGGGGCTGAGTATGCAACCTAGTGGGGCACTAGTGCTAAGGATTAATGTGGGGGAGGTGTTGTCACCTATTCTTACTGATTGTGGTCTGTGGGTCAAAAAGTGAAGGATCCAGTTGCAGAGGGGGGAAGCCAAGTCCTAGGTCTCAGAGTTTGGTTGGAATTATGGTGTAGAAGGTAGAGCTAAAGTCAATAAATAGGAATCTGATATAGGTGTCCTTGTTATCCAGATGTTCCAGGGATGAATGTAGGCCAGGGTAGATGGTGTCTGCTGTGGGATGGAAATGTATTGCTGGAAAAGCGCAGCAGGTCAGGCAGCATCTAGGGAACAGGAGAATCGACGTTTTGGGCATTAGCCCTTCTGCTGTGGACCTATTGTGACGGTAGGAGGACTGTAATGGATTAAGCCAATTTGGGAGGCTGGAGTTGATGTGTGCTATTACTAACCTCTGGAAGCACCTCATATTGATGGATGTCGGAGCCACTGGGTAGTAGTCATTAAGGCATGCTGCCTGGTTTTTCGTTGGCATGAGGGTGATGGTGGTCTTCTTGAGGCAGGTGGGAACCTTACACTGGAGTAAGGAAAGGTTAATGATGTCTGCAAATACACCTGTCAGCTGCTCCATGCAGGATCTGAGTGCACGGGTAGGGACTCCATCCAGGCCAGTCAATTTCCATGGGTTCACCCTTAAAAAGGCCAATCTGACATCTACGGTGGTGATTGTGGGTAGAGAGGGCACCTGAGCCTGTCGGGGCAGATGACATCATTTCACTGATCCTCTGTTCAAATCAAGTGCATTGAGCTCATTGGGGAGGGATAGATTGTTGTCTGTGATTCTACTCCATTTCATTTCAGCAGCCCATTAATCATGCAGGCCTTGTTCACAGCCTGACTTAAATTTGTATGGTTGGCCTTGGACTCTAGTGTAGTCTGCTTTTTTCTCTTGGTATCCCCAGTGGGGATTTCCTGTAGTGGTTAGTGTCACCTGATTTGAATGCCTCATACCTAGACTTCAGTTGGGAGTCCATCTCCTTCTTCATCTATGATTTCCAATTGGGGAACACTCAGATTAACTTCTTTGCCATGCAGTCCTCTATTAGTGGTATAAAGTTTTTTACCTACCATCATCTGATATCTTGGACATTTTGTGACAAAATGATTTTAAAAAGGAGAAAACACTGACTTAAATTGTAAGCAGTGATCACTTAATAAGGTTGAGCCTCATGAAACCATTAATACACATGAATTACTCTGAGCTATTATTAACATATCAACAAAAACAATCACTCACGTCTAAATTTGCGTATGATTAACACATTCCTACCAGTTTCACATATTGCATTGAAAGGCTTACAGGGGGGATTATTGAGCTTGGACAAACAAGCCAGACACAGTAAAACACAAATAAATTGTATTTCATGACTTTGCTTTTAGACAGGGCAGAGAGGTTTTTTTAAACAATAAAATTTTTAACTGCAAATCTGCAAGACTCGATTTTATTCTCTGCTTCTTCAGAAAACAAAGATGAGTGATAAAACAAATTGGAAATACATCCATTCAATGCAAACTCAAAATATTTACAAATTTTGTTATTATAGAAGATGAAGGACATCAATTAATCAATTGTGATTGCAAGTTAAATCAATTGCCTAAACGACTCTAAAGTTTTTTTTAACTGCATACTTTTGATCCTCCTTTTTGTATGCAACACCTCTTTTTTTGAATGTGTTACCTGTGTTTGTATATATGTGCTGACTTCACATTTTAGTGTTTTTCTCTTGGAATAGTAGGCAACAAAATTCCTCATCCTTTCACTTAAGAAAACATAAGTGGTTCTTAATTTTGAATGAGCAAATGGAATTTTAATTGAAGTGTAACATGCTGTGTGCCAAAAAAGAATTTTTTTTTTGTGGCCAATCAAACATGAGTTCAAAAGATGGGAGCCAATTCACCCCTCCAGACCTGGTCATAAAAATACAGTAATCATTAAAAGGGAGTACACAGATGTAAGACTAATCAAAGTGAAAATGTAATTTTGAATTTCTTTCTCAAGGGGTTGGAATTCAAACTTGATGAAGTGGAGCCTCAGTTAGTAAAATCCCATCTGGAGACTGCATTCTGAAGTTTTGGGCATCAAACATTCGGAAGTATATCTTAGCTTTGGAAAGCCAAGAGCATTGCAACAGTTTAAAGGATAAATTTTGAAGAATAACTAAAGTTGCATACACTGGTTTGTATTTCTCTGGGATTCTAAGATTGAGGGAGGGTTAATTCTAGTTACAAAATGATCAGATGTTTCAACAGGCTGGATGCAAAGCAACTATTTCCCTTGCTGGGAAACCAGAAGAATAGAACATTGATTTCAAATTAGAGCTGGACCATGTGGAAATGAAGTTAGGAAATATCTTTCAAACTCAAAAAGTATTGGAATTCTGGAATTTCCTTCCCCAAAAGACAAGCTTATGTGGAATACTCAAGAGGGAGGTGGATAGTTTAGCATTCAGTAAGGGCATCAAAGCAATTTGGAACAACAGTGGGTAAATTAAGTTGAAATATATGATGTAATTGAATAATAATGAACTGAAATCTCTGTTTCTGTCCTTATGTACTTGTGTCAATAGCAAATGAGACTATCTATCCACCTATCTATCTATCTAGATTCAATGGTCTGAGACTCTGTGGAGTTAGGAATATATACTGACGCTGGAGTTGCTATATTTCATTCAGTGTGCAGTGAGAACCCACGAACTCTGCAACTATTTCACGACTGGCTCAGTCTCCAATGGTATTAACAAGCTCAGTGGTAAATGCCCAAATGAATCGCAGGAATACTCAAACAGAACAAATAAACTTGCTGGAAAGCTTTTCTGAGATGCATTAAAGATACAAATTCTTTCCTGAATTTTATTTGTAAAATTAAAAATACCAGGTAGTTACACATTAATAATGTGAGAATATGGCAGAGATTCATTCTTGTAATGTGAAGAGATTAATCTGGATCTCCTTTGGTAAAAAACACTTTGAGTGGTAGTGTCTAGTGATGTTGATAATAGACAAGAATGATCAAATTTGCATCATTCCAATGAGAAAAGTAATGGGGTAGTGCCAAGGGATTGGAATGGAACCATGCTTCCCCTGTGAGTGGAAAAGGAAACCTACGATTTTCATATTACTGATGTAAGGAAGAGTCCACCCCATGGATTTGGTGCCAGGATTTCAGCGTAGTTTTGCTGCAGTCAGCACCAGACGTCCAGATTCTGCCTGTTCCTTCAGAATTGAAAGGGACATCCCCAGGTCTCCAGCACTTTGCAGGCAGGATGCATTCTGTGCTTTTATACTGCCACCACACGCAACTGAATAATCATCACTAGGAAATCTCCAGAGAGGACCGATCTTAACAAAAACACAGGCTCAGTGTGTACTTTGTAAAGTAGGAAGCTATTGGCTGGCGCTATTGTTTGAAATGTAGATATAGAATGAATGGTTTCATGCTATCTTACTGACAGCTGCACTCTTTGCTCAGTGATGGACAAGTTGGAGAACATCCTGCTGGGATGAGAGAACATTAGAAAAATTTCCATCTCAGATTTTATTTTAAGCATGCCAACACTGCGGATTACTTTGTAACATTTGACAACAAGAAGTTTCACAAATACGTCAACAGCAAAGGACTGGATATCCTTCCCTTTTACTACGATTCCAAAAGATGGATACACTTCCCAGCAGGAATAAGATGCAACAGATACCAGCATGGCAAGCTATTTATTCAATAATAAAAGATATTCACAAAAGATATTTTATGCTCTGGCTGTCTTGAGAGTGAGTTTTGACAAGATTTGTAGCTCAGGTTGAGGTTTTGGGTGTAGGTTTGTCGCTGAGCTGGAAGGTTCATTTCCAGACATTTCATCACCCTGCTAGGTAACATCTTCAGTGGGCCTCAGGCGAAGCATTGCTGATAATTCCTGCTTTCTATTTATATGTTTGGGTTTCTTTTGGTTGGAGACACCATTTCCTGTGGTGAAGTCACTTCCTGTTCCTTTTCTCAGGGGGTTGGTAGATGTCTTGAGAGCGGTAATGATATCCTCTTTTCTTCCTAGGTTTGGATGAAATGCTGAACACCTGGGGAAGAATGTTAATTTTCCCAAAGCAGATGGGTTTGGATTGGATGAATTGAAGTTGAAAGAAAATCTTAAATGTCATTAACTAACTCACTCATTTCCAAAGTCAATGGAATGGGCAGCAAGCAAACCTGTTCCCAGGAGGCATTTTGGCTCTTTATATTTTATAGCAAAGCTGGGAATCTCCCGTGTAAACTGTTCAGTAGATTTAATCCTGGGCATCCTGGTTTTGCAGATCTAGGATAAATCAGTCACTAAATGGAAGAAAGGACAGCCTCTCTGAAAATTATATGGCATGGCTTGAGGGCCAAGAGGAGCAGGGGAAAGTCCTCCTATCCAGGCTGCTAAGTGACATACTTTAGTCTCATTGCCAAGCCTTTCCTCCCCCAGAGCATCATTGAGTCAAATGCCCAGAATCTGCCTGCTCCTTCCCTCCCAGCACCATCACATGCCACCTCCTGTACTCTATTATAGCATTGTGCTGCCTAGTCCACAGAAACAGGCCATTTAACTAAGACTCCACATGAGCAAGCAGTTTTCAGTACTTTTAACCAACCTGTCCAGGGATGGCATGATACACCTCTTGAGCGGGTGGGATTCAAACCTGGGTTTAGAGGTAGGGACATTATCATTGTACCACAAGACCCATTACAAGTAGTCTTAATAACATTTAACATCTTGTTCCATAACCCCTCATCCTGAACAAAATAGAACATAGAACACTAGAGCACAGGAACAGGCCCTTCATCTGTCTGCACATGGTCCATATCCCACTACTCACTGCTTGTCTGTCCTGTGTCAGTCTAAAGCCTCTAAAACATTGCTAACATATCTGCTTCTACCACCTCCCCGACAGCATTTTCTAGGCACCTATCACTCTCTGCATGAAAAAAATCCTTTCCTCACACATTTCCATTAAAGTTACCTCTCTCACCATAAACTTATGCCCCCTAGTATTTGTCGTTCCCACGCTGAGAAAAAGACTCCTACTATCCACCCTATCCATGCTCCTCACAATTTTATATACTTCTATCAGATTACCTTTCAGCCTCCAATGCTCTAGTGAAAACAATCCAAGTTTCTCCTTATATCTAACATACTCCAATCTGGGCAAAATCTGGGTAAACCTCTATGACATCCTCTCCAAAGTTCCACATCCTCTCTGTACAAGATGGCAGCCAGACATGCACAGAATACTCCAAATATGGCCAATTAAATTTGTTTACAACTGCAACATGACCTGCCAACTTTTATACTCAATACCCTGACCAGTGAAGGCAAGCATGCCATACACCTTCATTACCACCTTATCCAGTTGTATTGTCACTTTAAGGGGTTACAGACTTGCACCACAAGATCCCTCTGTACACCAGCGCTCCTAAGAGTCCTGCCATTTACTACACACTTTCCTCTTGCATTTAACTTCCCAAAGTTATTCTTGTCCGGATTACACTCTGTTAAGACACGGAAGTTGAAGCCCTCTGCTAATTAAAACCAAACACCCAGAAAAACTTATCTCACCTCACCTCACCTCATAATCTGCTAAAAGTGTAATTGAGTGAAAGAGAACTCCTAACTTCCACTATTTAAAGAAAAATAACAATTTATTTTCCTAACACTCATAGTGAACACTAAACAGAAACTATTAATAAATCCAAGCCCCCTTTTTCTTAACTAATTAATTTCTGACCCCAACTCTATAAAAATGCTGCTCAAATAACAATTATTAAACATTACACTAACTTCATTTCAAGTCAATACAGTCTCCTATGCTGTCTTACTTTCAGGCTTCCAAATCCATTACTTCCTTCTGTCCTTTCAATTCTGCTGTCTTCTTCCTGAGTCCTCTGCTTTCTTTTAATGCTTTTACAGGAAAAGGTACCTTTTGATAAATAGTGCCTTCTGGGTCTTTTTTGAAAGCAAGGAGTTTATTTTTTCGGATGGCAGAGGCTCTGACCAATTTTCAAAATGCCCTCGTATTTTATCTCCCCCAACATCATATGTTCTGATTGGTCCGATGTTGTCAATACAATAAATTCAAACTCAATTGGGTTTTGGTATCCTGGACATAATTTAAATTAATTGGTTCGATTAGAACTGCTGTCAAAATAGCAACCAAAACTCAGGTATCCATTTAACAACCAATTGTCTCATGTATCTATTTTGGAACAGCCAGTCTCTTAGCTGTTCCGTATACTGGCAGCTGTGCGTGTGCTTTAAATTCAGAAAAACACTTCCTATTTTAAAGTGGCCATACTTTCTTTTGACTTTGTAACAACTCCATTGACTCTTGATGCTGTGGCGACCTTTTATCCAACTCTAAGATCAAACCAACCTACACACCCTTCATTTTACTAACATCTATATGCCTATCCAAGAGTCGCTTAAATATCTCTAATGTATCTGACTCTACAACCACTGCTGGCAGTGCATTCCACACACCCACCACTTTCTGTGAAAAGCACATGCCTCTGACATCACCTAAACCTTACTCGAATCACCTTAAAATTGTGCCCCCTTGTGATAGACATTTCTGCCCTGGGAAAAAGTCTCTGACTATTCACTCTATGCCTCTCATCATCTTGTACACCTTTATCAAGTCACCTCTCACCCTTTTTTGCTCCATGAGAAAAGCCCTAGCTTTCTCAACCTTTGTCATAAGACATCCCTTCCAGTCCAGGCAGCATCCTGGTAAATCTCCTCTGCATCCTCTTTAAAGCTTCCAAATCTTTCCTATAATGAGGTGATCTGAACTGGACTCAATATTCCAAGTGCGGTATAAGCATAGCTCTATAGAGCTGCAGCATAACCTCACAGCTCTTAAACTCAATCCCCCGTGTCAAAGCCAACACACCATACACCTTCTTAACAACCCGACCAACTTGGGTGGCAGGTTTGAGGGATCTATGGATGTGGACTCCAAGATCCCTCTGTTCCTCCACATTGCCAAGAACCTTGCTTTTAACCCTGTATTCTGCATTCAAATTCGACCTTCCAAAATGAATCATTTCACACTTTTCTAGGTTGAACTCCATTTGCCACTTATCAGCCCAGTTCTGCATCCTGTCAATGTCCCACTGCAACCTGCAACAGCCCTCCGCACCATCCACCACTCTACCAACCTTTGTCATTGGCAAACCTACTAACCCACCCTTCCACTTCCTCATCCAAATCATTTATAAAAATCACAAAGAGCAGAGGTCCCAGAACAGATCCCTGCAGAACATCACTGGTCACCAAGCTCCAAGCTGAATACTTTCCATCGACCACCACTCTCTGTCTTCTATGGGCCAGCCAATACTATATCCAGACAGTCAGATTTCCCTGTATTCTATGCCTGCTTATTTTCTGAATGAGCCTACCATGGGGAACCTTATCAAGTGCCTTGCTAAAATCCATGTACACCATATCCACTGCCCTACTTTCATCAATGTGTTTTGTCACATCCTCAAAGAATTCAGTAAGACTTGTAAGGCATGAACGGCCCCTCACAAAACCATGCTGACTATCTCTAAACAAACTATGATTTTTTAAGAAATCACCAATCCTGTCTCTCAGAGGTAATTCATACACCAGAGACGTAAGACTAACTGTAATTCCCAGGAATATCCCTAATCCCTTTCTTGAACAAGGGAATAACATTTGCCACCCTCCAATCATCTGGCAGTACTTCAGTGAACAGTGAGGATGAAAAGATCATCGCCAAAGGTGCATCAATCTCTTCCTCCCTCTTTCCCGTAGTAGCCTTGGGTATATCCCGTCTGGCCCACTGGAATTATCTATCCTTATGTTTTTCAAAATTTTCAGCACATCCTCCTTCTTAACATCAACCTGTTCGAGCATATCAGCCTGTTTCACTCTATCCTCATAAACAACAAGGTCCCTCTCACTAGTAAATACTGAAGCAAAGTATTCATTAAGGACCTCCCCTACCTCCTCCGATTCCAGGCACACGTTCCCTCCACTATCCCTGATCAGCCCTACCCTCACTCTGACCATTCTCAGTTCCTCACATAAGTGTAGAATGCCTTAGGGTTTTCCTTAATCCTATCCACGAAAGCTTTCCATGCCCCCTTCTATGCTCTTAAGTCCATTCCTCACCTCCTTCTTTTCTACCTTGTAACCCTCTCCAGACCTGTCTGATCCTTGCCTTTTCAACCTTAAGTAAACTTCCTTCTTCCTCTTTACTAGATCTTCCACATCTCTTTTCACTCAATGTTCCTTCACCCTACCATCCCTTCCTTGTCTCAGTGGGCAAACATATCTAGCAGGAGAAAGTGAGGTCTGCAGATGCTGGAGATCAGAGCTGAAAATGTGTTGCTGGAAAAGCGCAGCAGGTCAGGCAGCATCCAGGGAACAGGAGAATCGACGTTTCAGGCATAAGCCTTTCTTCAGAAGGGCTTATGCCCGAAACGTCGATTCTCCTGTTCCCTGGATGCTGCCTGACCTGCTGCGCTTTTCCAGTAACACATTTTCAGCAAACATATCTAGCACTCATGTTGCGACTGTACAGGACATTGGTTAAGCCACTTTTGGAATATTGTGTTCAATTCTGGTCTCCTTCCGATCAGAAGGATGTTGAAAGGGTTCAGAAAAGATTTACAAGGATGTTGCCACGGTTGGAGGATTTGAGCTACAGGGAGAGGTTGAATAGACTGGAGCTTTTTTCCCCTGGAACGTCAGAGGCTGAGAGGTGACCTTATAGAGGTTTATAACATCATGAGGGGCATGGATAGGATAAATAGGCCAGATATTTTCCCTGGGTTGCGGGAATCCAGAACTAGAGGGCATATGTTTAGGGTGAGCAGAGAATGATATAAAAGGGACCTATGGGGCAACGTTTTTATGCAGAATGTGTGTGTGGAATAAGCTGCCTGATGAAGGGGTGGAAACTGGTACAATTACAGTATTTAAAAGGCGTCTGGATGGGTATATGAATAGGAAAGTTTAGAGGGTTATGGGGCATGTGCTGGCAAATTAGACTAGATTAGGTTAGGATATCTGGTTGGCATGGAAGAGTTAGTACATCTATGACTCTGTCATCAAGTGCTCCCGAAACAACCTCCACTTTTCTGTCGTGCAATTTCCTGAGAACATCTGTTCCCAATTTAGGTGCCTCAATTCCTGCCTAATTCCTCTCTCAATTAAATACTTTCCCATACCATCTGCTCCTATCTCTCTCCATGACTATAGTAAAGGTCAGAGAGTTGTGGTCGCTATCACTGAAATGCTCTCCCACTGAGAGATCTGACATCTGATCTGCTTTGTTGCCAAGCGCCAAATCCAGTATGGCCTACCCTCAAGTCGGCCTATCTACATATTTTGTCAAGAATCCTTCCTGGGCACAGCTGACAAAAACTGCTAATGATGGTTTGTGATTACAAAGTGGAACCAGTTAATGCATTCTTGTGATGATATACTTTGACCTTTGTTTCTTGACTCTTTATCCAGTTTAGCATAAATGGGTTAACATATAATTTTACTCCACCCTGTCCAGAGGGAAACTGAGGGGATTGCTTGCAATTCTAATTGAATACCCTACTTGTCTTGAAATCCGTGAAGAGTAATACTGGACAGGGTGTATTACCAGGGTTCCAATCGAACCCAATGACCTCAGATAACATTACCCTCAATGCCTCAAGGATTCCACACAAACACAGCTATGGTGAAGTTCTTTACAGCCAATGCAGCTGGGAAAAATCACAAGTTGACTAACTGCAAGGTTCTGATCCTTGCCAATCAAGGGATAAAGGATTGTCACTGACATGCAAGAATGTTAAAGTAGAGTTGAGGTTAAGAACAGATCAGCCTTATGAAAGGCCGTGGGACCCACAGTGGTTCATTGTTTGCATGTTCCACAGTATCATGCTGTTCAGTGATGTTTCACTCGGAGCTGGTGTACGTGGTCACTGCTTTTCTTCCCTCTGACACTGCGTGCTTGGCCAGCTCCCCAGGCAGCAGCAGGCACACCATGGTCTGGATCTCCCGGGAGCTGCTGGTGCTGTGCTTTATGTAATAGGCCAGATGGGACACCACTCTGTGATGCAGTTGAAGATATCGCTGACAAGCGAGTTCATAATGCTCATGGCCTTGGAGGAGATGCTGGTGTCTTCATCACTTTGTTGATGCAGATGGAGCAACTTCCTTTCCTGGACTTTCTCCTCTTCTTGTTGTGTCCAAAGGTCCACCTTTTCCAATGAAAATATTCCCCAGCAACCATTTTGAGGCTTCTGTTCATGTATGGGGATTGTCAATAATTAGCCTGGAGTAAATAAATAAATACTCCAAAAGGAACATTGCACCTTTTCCACTTTAAAATTGCCGGAGTGGTAATTGCTCAGACCTTTTGAGTACAGGAGTTGGGATGTCATATTGAGGTTGCATAGGGTATTGTTGAGGACGCTTCTGGAGCACAGTGACCAGTTCTGGTCTCTCTGTTGTAGGAAGGATATTATTAAGCTGGAGCAAGTTCAGAAATGACTTACCAGGAGTTTGCTGAGAATGGACGGCTTAAGTTATAAGGAGACGCTGGATAGACTGGACTTCTTTCACTGGAGTGTAGGAGGTTGAAGGGTGACCTTATAGAGGTTCATAAAATTATGAGGGTGGAGGTGAGGTAAATGGCAGGTCTGGAGGATTTCAAGATGAGGGGGCATATTTTTAAGGTGTGAAGAGAAAGATTTAAAAAAGGCATGGGGGCAATTTTTTACACAGACAGTGGTTTGTGTGTGGAAAGAACTTCCTGAGGAAGTGGGGGATGTGGGTACAACATTGAAAATGCATTTAGATAAGTACATGAATAAGAAATGTTTGGAGGGATAAGGGCCAAAAGGAGGCAGGTGGGACTAGTTTACTTTGGGATTATGGTCGGCATGGACCGGTTGGACTGAAGGGTCTGTTTCTGTGCTGTATGACTCCATGCGTGGATGTAAAGCTTTGCCAGGAATAGAATCCAGTTTCTATGAATAGCAGCTGGGCCAGTCAGCAGCTCTCACTTTGAGACATACCATTGTTCCTTCGGGCACTGTGTTACAGAGAGCCATGGCTCACTTGTCACCTGCCAGGGACTGAAGGTCAGGGCTGTGAGATATCACGCACCCACTTCCACCTTTGCTACATGCCAATTCTGTACATGGAGTGAAACACAACACTTTGCGCATGTACACAAAAGAGTTACAACAGCCTAATTTAAATTCTCTTCAGGGTTGTGATCTGACTCAGCTTGCACCTCCCAGGGTTGCTGATATTATCCACTTCTCTGAATTCAGACAGCGTCTAGAATATTCCCCATTTATCAGAGGTCATTGTGAATGCTCCTCTTTTTAAGCCCTGTGTAACCTGATTATTACTTAACTTCCTGATAAAGTCAAATACTGTTAAATATCATAAAGTACTGAGCCCATCAGAACTCTTTTTGCGCAAAGTGAACTGTTCTCAAAACAGAGTTCTCAAATGCAGCTTCTTTGGCAGCGAAAAGCAAACATTTGCAAGTTAGAGACTTTTTACAGAGTCACAGAGGCGTACAACACGGAAACAGACGCTTTGGTTCAACTCGTCCATGCCGACCATATATCCTAGCCTAATCTAGTCCCATTTGCCAGCATTTGGCCCATATCTCTCTAAACCCTTCCTATTCATATACCCATCCAAATGCCTTTAAAATGCTGTCATTGTACGAACCTCCACCACTTCCTCTGGCAACTCATTCCATACATGCACCATGCTTTGCGTGAAAAAATTGCCCCTTATGTCCATTTTAAATCTTTCCCTTCTCACCCTAAACCTAATCCCTCGCATTCCCCCAACCTGGGGAAAAGACTTTGTCTATTTACCCTATCCATGCCCCTCATGATTTTATAAACCTCTATGAGGTCACCCCTCAGCCTTCAACACTCCAGGGAAAATGCCCCAGCCTATTCAGCCTCTCCCTATAGCTCAAATCCTCCAACCGTAGCAACATCCTTGTAAATCTTTTTTGAATCTTTTCAAATGTCACAACATCCTTCCAAGAAGAGAGAGACCAGACTTGTACACTATATTCCAAAAGTGGCCTAACCAATGTCCTGTACAGCCGCAACATGACCTCCCAACTCCTATACTCAATCCTCTGACCAATAAAGGAAAGCATTTCAAATGCCTTCTTCACTATCCTGTCTACCTGCGATTCAACTTTCAAGGAGCTATCAACCTGCACTCCAAGGTCTCTTTGTTCAGCAACACTCCCCAGGACCTTACCATTAAGTGTAGAAGTGCTGATTTGCTTTTCCAAAATGCAGTAACTTGCATTTGTCTAAATTAAACATTACCTGCGATCCTTCGCTCATTGGACCATCTGATCAAGATCCCATTGTACTCTGAGGTAACATTCTTTGTTGTCCATTGCAGTACAAATTTTGGTGTCATCCAAATGTTCACATCCAAATCATTTACATAAATGACAAAAGGCAGTGGACCCAGCACCGATCCTTGTGGCACTCCACTGGTCACAGGCCTCCAGTCTGAAAACAACCCTCCACCACCACCCTCTGTCTTCTATCTTCGAGCCAGTTTTGTATCCAAATGACTAGTTCTCCCTGTATTCCATGTGATCTAACCTTGCTAACCAGTCTCCCATGGGGAACCTTGTTGAACGCCTTACTGAAGTCCATATAAATTACCACATACATATAAGTCCATCACTCTGCCCTCATCAATTCTTTTCGTTACTTCTTCAAAAACTCAGTCAAGTTTGTGAGACATGATTTCCCACCCACAAAGTCATGTTGACCATCTCTAATCATTCCTTGCCTTTCCAAATACATGTAAATCCTGTCCCTCAGGATTCCCTCCAACAACTTGCCCACCACTGATGTCTGGTTAACCAGTCTAAAATTCCCTAGCTTTTCCTTGCCACCTCTCTAAATAGTGGCACCACGTTAGCCAACCTCCACTCTTCCAGCACTTCACCCGTGGCTATCAATGAAACAAATATCTCAGCAAGGGGCACAGCAACTACTTCCCTAACTTCCCACAGAGTTCTAGGGTACACCTGATCAGGTCCTGGGGATTTATCCAACTTTATGCATTTTAAGACATCCAGCACCACCTCCTCTGTAATATGGACATTTTTTCAAGATGTCACCCTCTAATAGGTGGCATGGTGGCTCAGTGGTTAGCATTGCTGCCTCACAGCACCAGGGTCCCAGGTTCGATTCCAGTCTTGGGCAACTGTCTGTGTGGTGTTTGCACATTCTCCCCGTGTCTGTGTGGGTTTCCTCTGGGTGCTCTGGTTTCCTCCCACAGTCCAAAGATGTGCAGGCCAGATGAATTGGCCATGCTAAATTGCCCATAGTGTTAGGTGCATTAGTCAGAGGGTTGGTGTGGACTTGTTGGGCCGAAGGGCCTGTTTCCACACTGTGGGGAATCTAGTCTATTTCCCTACATTCTATATCTTCCCTTTCCACAGTTAATACTGTTGCAAAATACTCATTTAGTATCTCCCCCACCTCCTGCGGCTGCACACAGAGGCCACCTTGCTGATCTTTGAGGGGCCCTATTCTCTCCCTAGTCACCCTTTTGTCTGTGTATTAATAGAATCCCTTTGGATTTTCTTAACCCTTTTTCCAATGCTATCTCATGTCCCCTTTTTGCCCTCCTGATTTGCGTCTTAAGTGTACTCCTTATGGTTTTATACTCTTTGAGGGATTCACTCGATATGTCTATATCTCACATATGCTTACTTCTTATTCTTAACCAAAACATCAATTTCTCTAGTCATCCAGCATTCTCTACTCCTCCCAGCCTTGCCCTTCTCCCAAACATGAGCATACGGTCTCTGGACTCTCGTTATCTCATTCCTGAAGGGTTCCCATTTTCCAGCCACCCTTTTATCAGTGAACATCTGCCCCAATCAGCTTTTTGAAAGTGCTGTTGTTTTGTTTTTTTTCCCAGAAAGTTCCAAAAGCCTCTCCAAGATGGACTGTAATACACGTAAAGGTGAATTTCCCTATAACTTTGATACCATGGAAAAGCTCCACAAATAGTTAAAGTTGCTATAAGGTTTCAGCATCAGCAGGTAGAATAATCCCCTCAGAATTTCAGCATTGAACACCACATGGCATGGTACTGAGCCTGACAGATGAGGTAGAGCTTGGTGCAAACCTTATACCAGCGGCACGGTGGCTCAGTGGTTAGCACTGCAGCCTCACAATGCCGTGGACCCGGGTTCGATTCCTGCTTTGGGTGACTGTCTGTGTGGAGTTTGCACACTCCTCCGGGTACTCCGGTTTCTTCCCACAGTCTAAAGATGTGCAGGTCAGGTGGATTGACCATGCTAAATTACCCATAGTATTAGGTGCATTAGTTAGAGGGAAGTGGGTTACTCTTCGGAGGGTTGGTGTGGACTTGTTGGGCCGAAGGGCCTGTTTCCACGCTATAGGGAATCTAATCTAAATTTGACAGGGAGGGGGACTAAAAGTGCTACAAAGTGGTTGGGTGTAAGAGCTGGTAGTGAAGCCTGCCAGAGTCAAATAGTCCATCAGCTCTAACAGATCTGTAAGATAAATGGCACTGGCATTTGCTGAAGGAAATCAATCTGAAACAAGCCTGCACTGATCCTATTAGCACGGCAGGGGTTTCAAACATGAAACAACATACATGACATTTCAACACCAAGCATTTCTCTGGAGTTTATTCTTACGATTGTTTGAATATAAGTGTGAATCCCAATTAGTTAATGGTAATAAGAGGTGTCTCTTGGGATTAATTTGCACCTTGTTTAGATTGAGAATTAGCCTTAATTGAGGTTTAGTAGATCATTTGCATTGGTGGAGTTTCTTACAAATGGAATTGGGAACTCTGCATGTAATGTTTCAGTACATTTTGTTTTGATGTAAGACCCTGTAGGCAGTGAGCAGAAGGATGCTGCAGGATTCACTTGACGGTTAATAACTTCTGTTCTTGCAATTACATTATCTTGAAATCAGCTCAAGCATGAAATGCAATCCCAAATTGGCTCCCTGTTCAGCATAAGCAAGCTAGTGCTGCATTCACTTAAGATAGTCATACATATAAAAACAGGAGCACAATCTTTGCAAATCAAAAAGATCTATAGTCTGCATTGTGACCATTTCTTGGTAATGTCTGAGGTGATTCAAGACTGAGAGGTATGACCTGATTTGAGAAAAGGTAGAAAATTGTGTTCTTTCAAAAAGTAAAAGATGCAATTTATTTAAATACTTTGTGACAGAAAATACAGCTGCCTGAGAAAATGGAAGATAAAGCCTTCGGAAATGCTTTGAGGAGTGCTCTTTCAGGCATAGAAAAATTAAGAGGAGTAAAAACATCTGGAAAGGTGGCAATGTATTTTGGGCTCAATTCAACCTGTCAGATTCTGAATTCCTCAGGCTGTAGTAGAGTGATTCTGGCAGCAGTGTTCTGTGGGGGGTGGGATTGATGTGCGAGCGACTTGGCAGCCTGAGTTATTCTAACCTTCGCTGACTTTCTGCAGCGCCTCACACTATCAGCAACAGGCTGCTTCATATCTGTAAGAGCTAATGGGAAAGGACAGGTTGCCCTGTGAGCAATTTGTTTCGAGAGTTGCAAACATTCAGGAATTCTGCTACAGACACAGCATGGAAATTCTTCATATTAACAGCTTGAATACTCAAAGGTGTCAACAAGTAGTTACTGTTCATTTTGGTAGGACTTCTTTTGATTTGAAGGAACATTTGCCGATAGAATTTTGAAGCTTAATTTTTAGTAAGTATTTGGTCATCTTTTATTTTAGTGACTATTTTCAGAATAATTGAACATACAGCATGGGTCATTTGAGTGGAACAATCCAGCTGGCTACCTCCCCTGCTTTCTTCCTGCAATTGTTTCTTCAGGTATTTATCAAATTCTCTTTTGCAGGCTATATTAAATCTGTTCCAGCAGTCTTTCAGGCTGAGTACCGTATATACTTCTGTATAGGTTGAAGTTTTTAGTCTATTTTTAAAAGGTTCAATTTAGAGGGTTGACTAATACACGGGTACTAGTTGTGAGGGGCTGAAATTCATGCTGCAGTCCGAAATACTGTATTATTAGCAAAAGTCAATTTGATCGCACAACTAATCCCAGATAAAGAAGAAAAACACAATGAATTATGCTAAAGGTAATTACCAGATAATAGCAAGAAATCAGTTCAAAAATTTAACACGTCAAAGATTAGTTGAAATCCTGCAAAATCGCACTGTTCAGCATCATCATGTCATGATATAATGGCACATTTAAAATGAAATATTTATTATATTCTGAATGTGTAAGCATCTTGAACTTACCTGCCAAATTCTTCCGTTTCTCTCCCATTCACTCTCATATGTTATGAACCTCAGCAAGACTAACACATTTGTCAAAGAATTAAAAATATACCAGTCTGCAACTAATATGTCTCACTTTTATTCAGATATAATGGCGCAATTAAAATGATTAACTTTTTAATGGTATTAGCTTTTGGATGTATTATGAACAAAGTACGATAAGTACCGATAGACTTAGTCCTTCAAAGTTTGGGTGAAGATTTGTAGCTCGGGTGCTCGTTGTGGTTCTGTTCGCCGAGCTGGAAATTTATGTTGCAAACGTTTCGTCCTCTGTCTAGGTGACATCCTCAGTGCTTGGGAGCCTCCTGTGAAGCGCTTCTGTGGTGTTTCCTACGGCATTTATAGTGGCCTGTCCCTGCCGCTTCCGGTTGTCAGTTCCAGCTGTCCGCTGTAGTGGCCGGTATATTGGGTCCAGGTATCTGTGTTTGTTGATGGAGTTTGTGGATGAGTGCCATGCTTCTAGGAATTCCCTGGCTGTTCTTTGTTTCGCTTGCCCTATAATGGTAGTGTTGCCCCAGTCAAATTCATGTTGCTTGTTGTCTGCGTGTGTGGCTACTAAGGATAGCTGGTCGTGGCGTTTCATGGCTAGTTGATGTTCATGGATGCGGATCGTTAGCTGTCTTCCTGTTTGTCCTATATAGTGTTTTGTGCAGTCCTTGTATGGGATTTTGTACACTAACATGAATTCGACTGGGACAACACTACCATTATAGGGCAAGCCAAACAAAGAACAGCCAGGGAATTCCTAGAAGCATGGCACTCATCCACAAACTCCATCAACAAACACATCGACCTGGACCCAATATACCGGCCACTACAGCGGACAGCTGAAACTGACAACCGGAAGCGGCAGGGACAGGCCACTATAAATGCCGTAGGAAACACCACAGAAGCGCTTCACAGGAGGCTCCCAAGCACTGAGGATGTCACCTAGACAGGGGACGAAACGTTTGCAACAAAAACTTCCAGCTCGGCGAACAGAACCACAACAACAGACTTAGTCCTGGTCTGAACAAATGACTGAATCAAAACGTGCTGTAGTAAACCAAGTGGGCTAAGTAGAGTTATGAATGAGTGAATGGAGACACAATATAGTAAACAAAGAGCTATGAGTGGAGTTACCAGTATGAATGAATGAGTGCAGTTTTGTTTCAGTGGGTTAATGGGAACATGCAGTTTCCTTTGTAAGAGATTTATAATGCAACATAATAGAGTTGACTTATGCAAGAGATATGTAGAAAATACAAGATTTTTTGGCCAAATTAAGGAGTCAACTTATACATGAAATTGACATACACATGAGTATATACGGTATTTCAAAGCTTCACTAGTAATTATATTTTTCCTTCTGTCACATCTGGTTTTTCGGCTACTTACCATGAATCAGTGCTGTTGGGTTAGATATTTCTTCATTAGTCTGTTTAGAGATGTTATGACACACTTTTGGAGCAGGTGCGACTTGAAGTCAGGTCTTCTGGCTCAGAGTTACGGACATTACCACTGTACCACAAAGGTCCGGAAGGTCTGTTTGATCAAAATGTTTCTGATTAATCCATTCAGAGATATTAAACACACCAGTGTAGCAGATGGGACTTGGACCCAATCCCCCTAGTCCAGAGGAAGGAACACTATTACTGTGTTACAAGAGTCCTCATGTGCTGTGTGGTTATTGACATCTCGCTCACTGTAAAATGTTTTTTTAAAATTTATGAACCAAGCTCTTTGTGATTTTAAACATTGCTATTCGATCTCTCTTACTCTCCCCTCCTCTAAGGAGCACAGCCTCAGCTGCCATCTATACAACTGCAATCCCTCATGTCAGAGTCTCAAATGCCTTCAGAAAGCTTCTTCAATTCTTCAGGGTGGATGTGGGCACAAGTGCCAGGCTACCATTACGGAAGGAGGAAACCAGTGTGTTTTTTAGATTAGATTACTTACAGTGTAGAAACAGGCCCTTCGGCCCAACAAATCCATACCGACCCTCCGAAGAGCAACCCATCCAGACCCATTCCCCTACATTTACCCCTTCACCTAACACTACGGTCAATTACGCATGGCCAATTCATCTAACCTGCACATTTTTGGACTGTGGGATACTCGTGGCTTTGTGCTAACAGGTAGGAGGAGTGAGGAAAGAGGATTGTCGAGAAGGGATGAAGTTGGACTTTGGAGGCATTGTTGACCTGCACTCACCTAACCATTAACCCCACCCCCATTCCCACCCTCACTACCATGGACTGCCAACATGGCCCCGTCTGAGCCTCATCCTGCAATGTGGGCAGACGTGTCTGCCACCATAAGATACCAGCAAGGCCACCAGCTTTTCCCTAAGTGGGTACAGAACAACCTCGGTTATCAAAAAGTCAATTATCCAAATTTCGGATTATCCGAACAAGATCTCAAGATACCGTAAAAACATTATCTGTTATCTGAACAATCAGTTATCCGAAAAATCAGTTATCTGAACAAAATACTGCCCACCCATCTCGTTTGGATAATCAAGGTTGTTTTGTATTTACTTGATGAGAATGAGTGAGCTGTCAGCTGTGGGTAATTTGTGCTGGTCTGACAGTATCACATGGAGCTGGAGACATGCTGGGAGTCAGCCTACCTCTGAGGTATTGTTTCTCCACTCCTACTCTCAAATCTGTGACTTAATTGTCAAAGCTCAGGATTCCATTGGGTAATCGTCTCCCTTCGTTTTGCATCCTTCTGCCCCTTGCTTCGACCACTATCCCTGATACTTACAGCTGAGCAGGTAGATGTTGACATCTCATCCTCAGTTCCCCCTATGATTGGTCACTTGCAGAAACCAGCCAGGTGCATTGCAGGATAATATTCTTTCCAAGTCAGATGTACCTCCGCCTCAGTGCATCCCAGATCTGAGCTAAACAGACAACAATGTGACCTGAGTCAGTCCCAGCATCTGCAGTGTCCCTTGTTCAAATGGATTGACCAGTGATTAAACTCTGAGAAACCAAGAAACAAAAAGGGATTATATTTATGTAACACTTTCCATGGCCTTAAAGTGCCTCATTGTGCTTTAATAACAAAGAAGTTTCTTTTTGTTTCAAAAATAAACTTTATTCATAGAAAATATACATACACAGTTACAAAAGCAGTTCTGTTCTGTGCAGTAGCATATGAAGGAAATAAACAAACATTAGAGTTTGACTGTATCCAACAAACAAACCAAAGGCATTTCTTACTTGTGCAGGATTATATTTATATATAGTTGAGGCAGTGGGAGGGTCCAATAACAGAATAGACTCCCATTTACCTCTAGCAGAAAGACCTCAATGGTGGTCTTTCCCCATTGCGCCATGGTGACAGCTGCCCCAGGCTTTAGTGCGTCCCTCAGCACGTAGTCCTGGATCCTGAAATGTGCCAGCCTGCCACACTCGGTCAAGGTCAGCTCCTTGCTCTGGAAGACCAACAAGGTTTGGGCAGACCAAAGAGTATCTTTCACTGAGTTGATGGTCTTCCAGGCACAGTCAATGTTTATCTTGGTGTGTGACGTAGGCACAGAGCCCAGCATCACTGACCTGCTTGGGAGGAACCTTGACGTAAACCAATGCATCCTTCCCCAGACTTCCTTTGTTAAGACAGGAGATATGTGTCAGCCTCACTCCCCCGCACCACCCCAGCCACTTCATGGGCAGCATGCGGTGGCGCAGACAGACCGCAGGCATATCAGAAGGATCTCACAGGAAGTGCCCTTCTCATCACCAGCCAAGCGATGCCTTAGTTTAAAACCAAAGTCATACTTTTTTTAAAAAAGTTTAACCCCTACAATAGCATAGCGTTATGTGTGCAGTCAATTTGTACATGTTTACCAGATGATCCGTTTTTTTGAAGTAATAGTGATTTAGGGATAAGTGTTGATCTGGACATCAGTGAGAGCTTCCCTAGTCATCTGTGGCATGGATCTTCTGTGTTGAATTGAGAGAACACATAGAGTTTCAGTTTAATTTGAAATAACATGGTACAATTGGTATTGCAGTGGTGTGAACCACAGGCCATTGATTGTGTTACTTCTGATATCTGTTTTTAGTCCTCCTCCCCCTCTGTCACTTTATTGTGCTTCCTCTTTCCGAAGCTCCCGACAGACTACCAATTCCCCCTGCTTGAAGCATCTGCTGCTTACCTGTTTACAGGTGGATAACAGGCAAGTGGCTAGAAGGTGGTCATACCTACTGGCTGCACTTTACATGGTATCTCTCCTCAAAGTCAGAGCCAAGATAGAAAACTGACCTTGCAGGTACTTGCAAGGGATGTGTAATCTGCAACTTTACATTTTTCCTGCATTCATTAATCTATTTAACCATTGGTTTACAAAAGATTGATAAAAATAATAAAAGCCTACAGCAAAGCAATTTACAGTCACACCAGGTTTCTGCTGGGCAATTTCTTTAATTATCCTTATCTCTACTGTGAAGAATTAAGTTTATTAGCATCAAATCCTGAAATAGAAAGAAGTAATTGAGATGTGGCGAAGGTTCCTACGACATTAGGCTGCTCCCTTTGAAGTTCTGAGTGGGTGCAGTTGGTATTACACTTAGAACAGATTCGGGCCCAGCATTGTACCTTCTGAGAAAGGAAGATCAATTTTAATCCATGAAACATAATAATACTTTTGGCGACCAATTTTGGAATAATACTTAAATTAGTCTTCTAATAATGGAATCCTGTTCTAAAACAATGGGCCATAATCCATCCATAATAGTTTAGAAGCAATAATGACATACTGCGGAGGGTTACTACTTGCTGCTTTGGTTTTTTAAATTCATTTACAGGATAGGGATGTCACTGGCCAGGCCAGCATTTATTGCCAAGTTGCCCAGAGGACAGTTAAGAATCAACCACGTTGCTGTGGGTCTGGAGTCACATATAGGCCAGACCAGGTGAGGATGACAGTTTCCCTTCCCTGAAGGATGTGAGTGAGCCAGGTGTTGAACAGTCATCAGCAGTTTCATAATCATCATTTGGCCCTTAATTCCTGGTTTTTATGGATTTCAAATTCCACCATCTGCCATAGCAGGATTCGAACCCAGAACCCCAGAACCTTATCTGGGTCGGTAGATTAATAATCTAGTGATAATGCCATTAGGACATCATCACCTGCCCTTTTTGATCAGCTCTGAACTGCCAGTAAATGAGACTAGGGCCATTATTGCTAGAAACTGGCATGGCCTTCATTTCCTAATCGACGTCAATGAAATTGCACAGTGGCTCAGGGGTTAGCACAACTGTCTCGCAGCATCAAGGACGTGGGTTCAATTCAAACCTCGGGTGACTGTCTGTGTGGAATTTGCACATTCTCCCCGTGGCTGCGTGAGTTTCCTTCAGGTGCTCCGATTTCCTCCGACAGTCCGCCAGTTAGGTGGATTGGCTGTGCTAAATTGCCCATTGTGTCCAGGTATGTGTCCAGGTATGTGTGAGTTTACCATGAGAAATGTGGGTAGAGGGGTTGGGTGGGATGCTCTTTGGAGGGTTGGTGTGGACTCAATGAGCCGTATGGTCTGTTTCCACACTGCAGGGATTCTCAGAGCCAACCAGATGCAGGGCCGGAAAGAAGTAACAGTGGAACTGATGCCTGATTTAGATTGGTCTGACCTGTCTTGTATACTTCTAAGTGGAGTTCCAATTTGACCAATTACTGCTTTTTATTTCCTGTTTTTCCCCAATGAGGAGTCAGTTCCATGCTGGCACCTCCTTCATACCTACATGGTTGCGTGCTGAAGTAACATCCTTTGGACCTGAGATGGTTCTCCTTCAGCCCCTTAGCATCAGAGCAGTGTGGCTGCAGTGTGCTGTATGTGATGCACATTGATGGTAGCAATCCTGAATTCCGCCAAATGCACCACCTTGAAGAGCAAGGATCATGGGTACAAGCATGGAAATACTGGCATGTAAACATTCTACTGCAGGTCACACAACTCCTGACATGGAGATGTATTTCTGTTCCTTCATGCAGTGGATTGAAATCCTGGAACTCCCTTAACAACAGCATTGTCAGAATATGCCTTCACTTATTCAAATGGACAGTTCCAGAAGAAGTGCCACCAGCCCAGCTTTGGAATGTTTGCTACTCAGCCTCCTGGGCAGTGTTCTAATGTGTAATGTGTGTCTTCGGAGGGGAATCACTGTCGGAAATGAGGTCGCAATTTGAACACTAAAAACAGCAATTGAGGAAGTGATCAGATGATCTGGCTTTGGTGGTGTCAGTAGTGGATAAGTACTGACCATGGCTTCCTCTGCAAAGTAATCTCATACGATACATTACAAATAACAAATGGGGTCATGGCCTAATGTGTCATCTGAAAGAAGACATTTTCTAATATTATAGAACTGGTGGGGCCAGGCCTCCTGCTTTTCCAGAAGTTGCTACCTTTCCTTCTAAGGAAAGGCGCCTCTTCTCATTTCTTGTGACTAGACATGTTGGAGGGCATGGGGGTAAGGACAGATTGTAAAGTCGAGGATTCCTGGTTCACTGGCTAAGTCAAACTCATCTTACCCCTCAGCTAATCAAAATACTGTAGCTTTCAGAAGGCTGAATGTGGACCTCATCGGAGAATGTGGAATTATTTGGACCCGTAAAGATTTGTAATAACTGAGGCCAATATCCCTTTACCAGGTCACCCTTTATTTATCCATGAACAGTCCTTGACTCAATACTGTCTCTTCAGAGTCAGCTCTGAGTGTCAGCATCTCTGCCACTCCTTTTCGGTTTGCTGTCTAATGTTGCTTGTGTCTTCACGCCTGCCTTTGAAGTTTGGACTGCTCTTTCTGTCAGGCCATTGAACAATAGATGGTATGGACTGCCCTTTTATTTCAAATGTCATTCAATTTTAGAAAATACTCAAATTCCCTGCTGGCAAACACTGGCCTGTCATCTGTGACCAACACTTCCGGGACTCTGTGTGTTGAAAAAGATGTACACAGCTTGTCATCCCCATGTTTGACGAATGAACTCTATGCACATCCAACCACTTTGAGTGGCATCTACAATGACCAAGAAGATTGAACCCATGAAAGGACCTGCATAGTTGATGTGCAGAGTTTATCCAGCCATTCCAATGGTTATTGGGGAGCTGCTCGTGGTGATTTTGTGTTGGTTGGCACTCTGGGCACTGCCCTACCAATGTAGCTATGTCTGCATCCAGGCCTGGCCACCAGACATAACGTCTTGCCAACTTCTTCATTTTTGGAGATCCCTGGATGACCCTGGTGGAGTTCAGCCAGTACTTGATGGTAACCTTTGCTCAGGACAATCACTCTTGCTCGCCATAATAATGTGCTGTCCTCTACTGTGATCTGATCGCTCCGTGCCTGAAAAAGTTTCTATTTTGGTTGTGACGGCCCTTTGCTTTCCTTCAGCCCCTTCCGGTATTTCAGTTTTGCCAGGAGTGCATATTTCTGTGTTCAAAGTGTGATATCATTAGCTGTGACCTGGGGGTGTGTCCAGAAAATTTAATACAATTACAGTCTCTTCCAGTGGGGAAACCACCGGTGGTCTATCTGATAATGGGAGGTGGCACAATGCATCCGAATTCATGACTCAGCCTCCTGGACTGTGTTCTAACATGTATTTATGAGCACTTAGTATTAGAGCCCACCACTGAATGCAGCCTGCAGATATAGGTGGCTCTGCCTTGTTCTCTTTAAGCAGACCAAGTAGGGGTTTATAGTCCATTATTATCAGAAATGTTCATCCATAAAGGTATTGGTGAAACCTCCTGACTCCAAATATGACCACCAATCCTTCTTTTTCTACCTGGGAGTATTTACACTCTGCATTAGCCAAAGCCCTGAATGCATACACTATTGGGTGTTCTTCTCTATTGGGCCACCTATAAGCTAATACCACCCTGATGCCACATGTGGAGGCATTACAGGTCTATACTAGATCTCACTTGGCACCACAGTTTGCCAACACCTTAGAGGATGATAGCTGTTTCTTCATTTCACTGAAAGCTATGGCTTGCCTAAGTAAGAGCGTCCAAGGTTGACCCTTTTTTCAGAGTTAATACAAAGATGCCGGGATGGAGGTCATGTTAGGTATGAACTTTCTGTAATAATTTACCAGCTCGAGAAATGACTCCATCTCCTGGATAGACGTGGGAGCCGGGGCACCTTTGAACAATCTTGCTTTATCTTCCAACGAGTGTAACCCAGTCTTGTCAACTGTGTAACCCAAGTAGGACACTTGTGGAACATGGAACACACATTTTTCCCTTCTTATATATGCCTGCCTTGGAAAAATGCCTTAGGACTATGTCCATGTTCTTCAAGTGTTCCTCATTAGATTTCCCTATTATTAGAATATCATCCAGGTAAATGGTGACCTGGGTAGACCTTGTAGAATGTTCTCCATACTCCACTGAAAAATTGAGCAGGCTGATGATACCCCAAATGGCATTTTCGCATATTGGTACAAACCCTAATGTGGTTAATGTCCATGATGAAAAGAATGTTAGAATAATGTAACACTACTAGGCAGAAAAATGTAATAATGTGAGATCTACAGTCTTGTGAATGAACAACTTAAGGCTTTGTTTAACATAAATATATAAAAGAGGATGCGAAGAGAGGGATCTCCTATCTTGAGGCCTAGTGCCAGGCTCTAGTTCCATGTGGTGTCACTATGACACAGTTCCTTTTTCACATGCTCAGTAGATATAGTTGGAGTAAAATTCCTTTTAATCTACAAGAAGAAGAGTAAAACCATGGCTTAGCATTTCTACTGTGCAGTAGACATTGTAATATCATGACTCCTATCTTTATAACTTCTGCCTTAATGTCATGTGGAATTGCAATGGGGCTATCAAAAAGGGATTAAGTTTCTTGGGCCTAATATTCTCTTCAGGTTCAAAAATTGTGTTTTACTTGCTCCAGTCATCAAAACCGTTCTTGCAATTGTAAGAAGAGTAAAATGGGACAAAAGGAATGATTTCTTTAGGACAGATGTGAGGGAAGCTGGAGTTGGGAAGTAAAGGGACTGTGTGCAATTAAGCTGCAACAGGAAAGCCAGACCTCAATCATGGAGGAAGAGTCAATGAGAAGCTATTCACTGAGGTCCCTTTGAGCTCCCATTGAGTCACCTCAGTGATACAGTGGGCAATAATTTCCATTCAAATCAGCCAATGAGTGAGTGGGTCTTCCATCAAGTAACAGAGCAGCAGCCCTGGGCATGTTTGCTACAATAGGAATTAAATTTACCTCGATAAGTATTGATAATATCACTATAATTGTATATTAAAATGGTGTGAAATTGTCAGTAGTTAAAGTGAATATTCACAATGGTGAGGCCTGTGGGAGTGGAGTGTTAAACATTGTGTTTGTAATAGATAAGCCAGGCTGTATATTGTAAAAGTGTTCATGTTTGCATTCTTAAGAAGCTAAATGAAATATGCAAACAAAATCTAACGATCATAAATCATTGTTATATTATGTCTGATACAATTGCCAAGTCGCTATGTTTTATGATCTGGTTCCTAATGCTTTAGTTATATTGCTTACATTTTAAATAATTTTATTTGTATGTCTGCATCTAATCTATTTCAGGCAAGTTCTGCATTTGTTATCTAGTTGTATCAAACAAGTTACCTTGCTTCCGAGTTTCAAAGATAAATCTTGTGGTTTTGAGTTAGAAAAAAGATCTTCCTCTAACTAATCTCATTTCGACAGATGAACTATGGTTGACATGTCATCATTCACAGTATTGCAACAACAAGATTAGAAGGCTATACATTATACAAGTGTGCGAGAGTTTCTGCCTCATTGTGCTGCCTGTGTGTGCTCTCTGCTGAGTCCATTGGTATAAAGACCAAGTCAAATGTATATGAATTCATAGAGACAGAATACTCTGTGTGTGAGCATGTATTGCTTCCTTGGAATGATGCTGACACTTAATTATGGAAAGAACCTACACTTTGAACATGTGGATGCTGTTGGGCTACAGCTACTACACACTTATGGCTGACCAGGAAGCTCTCCTACACTTACTGCCTGCTATAGACATGTTGACAGATTAATATTCAACCTGGTTCATTATTATTTTACTCACTCGTGTGGTGTGGACATCACTGGGTGGTCAATACTTTACTGCCTGTCGCTAGTTGCCCTTGAGAAGGTGGTGGTGAGTTGATTTCTTGAACTGCTGTTGCAGTTTCTTGTGCATTTCTTGTACGGTAGGTAGACCCACAATGTCATTAGGGAGGGAGTTCCAAGATTTTTCTAGTGAAATTTTAAGTCTACCTATTGTACAAATGACACATCTATATTTACGTTTGTACAATGGCGCTGCAACATTTAATTCAGGCACAATGTGAAAACAGGAGATTATTTAAACTTCAAACAAAAACAAAATACTGGAAATATTCCAGAGAGTGATTTATAGAGAGAAACAATGAATTATTGTTTCAAATATTGAACCTTCCATAGAGTTAGCATATACTGCAAACAGGCAGTAGGGGAAAAGATAAACAGAAAATAAATTTCGCCTAAACTAAATTCGAGGAGCTAATTGGAACATTTTGGTGTTTTCTAAATGCTGACACAAATGAGACAGAAGACTTCTGGAAGTAAGTCAGAGGAATCTGGTTTGTATGGCTGGAAACTTAGATCAATGTGTTTCTCATCTGGAGTGGGCTTCCTGTTTTTAAAGGAAGTCACAATCCCAGGAGTAACCTTTGTTCTTGTAGAATAGCAATTGTACTTCGGTGCGCATAGATTCAAAGAGTCACAATGCAAATTCATTACAAATATCAACTCCTGATCCCCAGCCCCTGATCGTGATCTGATTTACTTATGGCTGATGCAACCCTATTCTGTACAGATGCTGGTCTGCACAGCATAGCTGTTGGCTGTAACAGACTCACAGAATAGTCTTGCAGGCATATCTCACACAATGCCAAGATCTGTGTTCTGAAACAGTAGTATTTCCAATATAATTCCTGACCTTTTTTATTTATAAAGTAATGTTTCCTGTGGAGAAAATTGGTTTGAAAAAATATCAATCTTTGGATAGTTTTGGATTCCAGGTTCCCTTTCTTGTATTCAATGTTTAAAAAGTTTTGGATACCAAGTGCTAAAAGGATTCTGAGGCAAAAACTAGGCTGTTCATTGTCAGCGACTGACACTGGCAAGCGAGAAAGGTTTACTTTACGCGATAGAAAAGTACCAGAAATTAGAGGATCATCATTCGCAATTTGTTCACCTCAGGATTAAGAGAAACCGCTGCAAAGTCTGGGCAATGAACCAGTTTGAGTTGAAAGGCTCAATGGTTCAAAATCTTTCTACTAAACTGAACTAAGTCTGCGCCTTTGTCGGCTGAAGTTGACTTTGGCCCCAAGTTCAGAAGGGTTGGGTGATGTCGGGTGTCCTGTAAATAGCGACTGTTCTGTTCTGGCTATAATTGGCATAAAGAGAGCATGACAGAAAGCGTGAATCAATCCTTGATCATATGTTGTCACCAAAATAAAAACTTGAGTTCCATTTAAGCCTTGGTCATGTGACCATTGCATGACAGAAGCAAAGCAAAGTGACAGTGCAAACGCCAGCTATATGGTTCAGGAGTGATTGGCTGAATCTGTCACTTTTTTTTCTTTTGACTTATAGAGACTGGTTTGTTCTGAGCAACAACTGTGCAATTTTATGATAGAAATTCTGGCTGTGATCAACTGTCTGTTCAAATAGATCCTGGAATGTTTTCACAGAATTGTAGAATTGCTGTTTGTGACTCTCATTTGAGAGAGATGCAAGCACAGAGGTGCTATTGTTGTACAGATCTGACATGCAGTGAATCCAGAATTCAATAATTGTAGGTTTACACAGGATGAGAATATGCTGCAGCTGCAGTTCAAGAAATGGTCCACGTCCAATTTCTGAAGGGAAAGTAGGGAGAGGCAATAAATAAACTGACATCTATCTATATTCCGATCCCTTATAGGATGAATATGGGGAAAGCACAAAACATCAGTGACAACACAGGAGCAGGAATAGGCCATTCAGCCCCTCCATCCTGTTCTGGCTTTCAATGAGATCATGACTGTTCTTTGGCCTAACTCCATATACCTGCTTTTGACTCATATCCCTTAATACATTTGCTTAACAAACATTAATCTAACTCAGATTTAAAACTAACAACTGATTTAGCGTCCATTGCCATTTGTGGAAGAGAGTTCAAACCATCTACCACCCTTTGTGTGTAGAGATGCTTCCTACCAACTTTCCTGAATGGTTTGGCTCTAATTCTTGGGCTATGCCACCTAGTTGTAGAATCTCCAACTCATAGAAATTGTTTATCTCTATCTACCCTGTCTTGTTAATATCTTGAAGACTTTGATCAGATTAATCATTTCTAACCTTCTAAAGTTAAGAGAAAACAGGCCCAATTTGTATAACTCTCCTAATTCAACTTCAAAATTCCAGGGATCATTGTTGTAAACCTATGTTTATACTCCCTTTTAAGGTGTGGTGTCCAAACCTGTGCACAATACAAGTGTTTTAATTGCATTTTCAATTTGTGATTGAAATGTTGGAAAAGAGCAGTCAAAGGAGGGGGAAGCATTATAAGACCATAGACCATAAACGTATGGGCAGAATTAGGCCATTTGGCCCATTGGGTCTGCTCTGCCATTTGATAGTGGCTGATTTGTTTCTCAAACACATTGTCCTGCTCTCTCCATGCGACCCTTGATTCTCTTTTTTATCAAGATCCTATCTACCTCTATCTTAAACTTACTCAATGACTTGGCTTCCACAGCCCTCTCTGGCAATGAGTTCCACAGATTCACTACCCCTTGGCTGAAGAAATTCCTCCTTACTTCATCCCTTCACCCTGAGGCTGTGCCCTTGGATATTAGTCTCTCTTACTCGTGGAAACATCTTCTCCATGTCCACTCTATCCAGGACTCAGTATTCTGTAAGTTACAATCAGATTCTCCTCATCCTTTTAAACTCCATCCACCCAGTGACCTCAACCACACCTCATGTAACAAGCCCTTCATCCCCAGGACCATTCTTGTAAACCTCCTTTGAACCACCTCCAAGGTCAGCACATCCAGAACCAGAAGGCATAGGTTTAGGGTGAGA